>NW_009909711.1:110566-114815 GCF_000696875.1 Nestor notabilis | reverse complement strand
TGCAGGGACCCTAACATTGAAGAAACAGTATTGGCATCTTTGGATTTGTTCAGATTTTACATTTATATTTTGAAGATACATAAACAGAGACATGGAGATTGGAAATTATTTGGGGTTTTTTTGTTTGTTTCTTTTTAAGAATGGTAGATTTGGATTAACGGTGGAGAGCACAGGGTAATGGTCCCTAAGGAATGCAGATGGATCTATCTAACTTAACAAGTCTGTATCCAAGTATGCAATTCAGACACTATGGAAAAGCTCAGGAAGTGCTGAAATGAAGTGTATCTTCTTGAAAATTCAATGAATTATGAAGTTGGTAGGCCCAACTGTGTATGCTGTGCTTCAGTCCATGCCTGCAAGGAGTGTGTAAACAATTGAGGTTTAGTAGGAACATGTCCTTGAGCTTGCTTTCAAGTGCTCAGCATTACTAAAAGCCACATTCTAATTCTGATATGAACGACAAAATCTAATAAGCATAAAACAAGCTATACAACTTTTATTGCAGTTACCAAACTCTTTGTTTCTCTTTGTGATACTGTTCTGCCCCCATTGTGCTGGTGATGATCTTGAGAGCATTTTCACTTGTGATTTTTTTGCTGCTGCTTGATGCCTTCTTGGTTCTTCAGACTTAGAGATAACATTTGCTTAATGCTTCTGAAGCCCTCTGTCAAGTGGCTCTGCCTGCAACTACAAAAGTGATTCAATCAAAGATTGCTCCACACTTGGCTTATTACAATTCCCTTTTCACAAGACCTCCTGTTCTTCTGTGTCTTGCCAATATGGGCTGCTCAACTTACACTGCTGATTTCTATGCCGCTCACATGGTCCAATGTTATTCAGATACACTGTTTGTCCATTTAACTCAAGTCTAATTTCAACAGCCTGCAGCTGGCTTTTAATACCCACTAGATAATGGAAGCACCCTACTTGTGTGTTCTCATTTGTGGGCATTTCCAGGTATTTGTGTGATAATCCGTTGCTGGTCTCTGCATCCTTTTTTCTTTCAGTTGTGGACATCTGTAGAACTTTCACAAAACAGAAGCAAGAGCATTTCAGAGTTGTTGAAATGGATGCTTGCAACTGCTGTAAGGTGGAAGTTGCAGTGCTTGTGAGAGTCACTGTGTGCATAGTAATTTATGATAATTGTTAAGTAGATGGTGCTTAAAGTTACAACGGCATTTCTCACAGGAAGCATATGAAATCTTCATAGCTAAAGGCACTTAATATTAGGTTGTTTTGATACTTGTGGAAGGCAGGACCTTGTGCAAAAGAGAGATGTTTCTCTTCACCAGATACCCAGAAGAATTATTTCTGCTCTATAATTTTGCAAGCCAGTTACCAAAAGACAGACCACCTACATTCTGTCCCCTAATGCCCATATGGATGTTTCCAAGACATTTAAATTTGCAGCCTGCCTGGTAGGGCTCCTGGGATAGCTCAGTGGTGACATTTAGCCCTGCCTCTGTGTGGCTGCTTAGGAATATGATGGTAGCTCCCAGTTCAGCAGTCTGTATCCTAGAGAGGGTCTCCAGTGCCTGTTAAGGAAGTTCCCCTCCCCAAATTATAGCGCGTGTTTATTGACACTATTTAACAGACATAATAAATACAGAGGTTGTTTTGTACAGATGTGCATCAGTGGCCACCTTTTCTGTACTCATGTTGTCACTGTAGGACCCTAAATCCTATAGCAGCTTTGTGCCTAGGTGAGAATTGCAAACACATGCCTCAGAAACATCTCCACAAAGTTAGTCTTACACTCTCTACATATAAGCATTCCACTGTATAAGCAGACTCCTTTTGCCCCTAAATAAATCCTGCCCACCTTTTGTGTTTTCAGTGTTGTAGGGGTGTTACTTAGGAAACATCACCTTCAACAGGAAAATGAATCAATATGCTATCAATGTAATCATTATTAGACCCGGCTTCTTAAAGCTAGCATGAAATTAACTGAAACAAATCTGAAAGCTGAAAGTTTGATGTTGGTGTCCTAAATCAAATTAAAATTGAGCTAGAATCGAGCACAGCATAAAATCTTATATAAATAAGTTACGTATTCAGTTAAATCTTATCTCATTAGTTTAATCTTACTTGATAGCACCTCAAAATTCCTAATTTCACCAAAAAAAAAACACATCCAATGTTCCTATTTAATGAAAATAGCAATTAAATGTAATGCTGTGTTCTGATTCATGGGATCTTTTCATTAGAATTTTCTGTGCTAGTTTACTGGATGTGAATCAGTCTTGCCAGAGATGGGTGAACTATTACTGATGTGCAAAAAGATCTGTTTAAAGAAAGTTAAAACTGTAAAATTAAACTCTGAAGGATTAGGAAAAAGCAGAATTAAGACTGCCTGTGTAGCTTTAATTTGGAATATGAATGTGATACAGTCTTAAAGAGTCGATTGTAAGCTGCTACTTTACTCTGTACACAGGGTTTACAAGATCAAGTGTTTATTTTTATCTGCATCATTCAGCATGAAGTTCCAGTGCTCAGATGCCATCCAAACTCTGCCCTGAATACAAGGCTATTAATGTCCTCTGAGCTTTCCTACAGAGCCTCTCAGCAGAGTATCTGAATGTCTCTGAACCATTAATACATGTATTTTATATTTTAAGTAATGCTCATTCTCTTTGGGTGACAACTTAGCTTTAGACTTTGATTTATTTTGCATATTTAGCAACTTAAATGGCATATTCAGCTCATGGCTCTTAGGTGCTACATTTACTCTTGTCATTGCTCAGGATTTCTGCAGACCAGGCCAGCGTGCTTCATGTGGATGCCCAGAAGGTGATCAACTGTGAGATGTTCTGGCTGAGGTGACTTTTCCAGCAGTACAGAATTGGGGCAGAGAAAGGGCTAGGCTCAGTTCTGTAACACTGTGTTTGATTACCTTATCTATGTGGTTATCCTTAGCCTTCTCTTTGTAACAGTCTTATGCATAATTTACTGTGCTTTCTCAAACGTCTCTACCAAACAGAGCAAGGACCATATCGCAGGAAGCCCCACGTAACCTTGGTGTGCTGCTAGAACTCTCTCAAGCTTTGCATGTTATCACCCCTTTCTTGAAACAGTATTTGGTCTGTTCTTGCTTTTGACTACGTGTTTTAACCAATAATTAAGCCTCTGTACTGTATTGCTTGTAGACCAATGTAAGTTTAACTTTCCAAAGCAAAGCCACTGGGGATCCTGGTAGGCCGAGGCTCCTAGGAACAGCCATGTTACAAAACCCCATGGTCTGCACTACAGCTGTTGAACTTGATGCTAAGTGGTCTACAAGACTTTCTGGAAACCTCCTCATCCCTTGTGTGAGCAGCTTGTAGAGCCAATACTGTAGGATCATCTGCACCAGTATCTGCTCCCTAGAGGTGTCCCCTTCTTTGCAAGGTGTCTCTAAGCCTGTCACGGACCCTGCTTTTGCAGGCTGCTTTCAGGGGTTGATGGGCCTTGGATCGTTCTTGTGTTTTGTGCTCTTTGTGAGGGCAGGATCCCTTTGGTTTGCTTTCCTGCCCGGCTATAATGCAAGGCTGGTTTTGGCTAATTTGATCTATTGTGCAGCTCAAGGGAAACTAAATGGAGGGGTTCATTTTTTCTGTATTTCCAAGGGCAGGAGAAGTACAGTTAAAATTTCCTGATGTACTCTCTAGTGACTGAAGAAGGGAAAACTCCAGCATTGTACTTGAGAAGCCTTGGGATTAAATTATGTCATTTAAGAACTCATTAGCCTGTCTTTCAAGTGTATGCACTTTGGGGAATAATCATCTTTCTTCTCCTGCTTTGCCTTTGAGTTGTTCGTGTGTCATATCTCTCATGCCTAGGAACTGCAGCTTTATGGCACTTTGGATTGGATAAACCTCCTTAGCTTTGAGACGCTAAATCCTTCAATTATTTGGAGTTGAAAACTAAAGGCCAAACATTTCAAATGTGGGCACCTGAAGCTGACAAGAGCTGCAGGCATTCATCACCTCTGAAAAACCAAACCAATCACTTAGGTAGCTAAATTTAGATGCAGGCACCCAGCTTTTGCCAGCCTAGTTTAATCACCGAGTCCTACAGTATTACTCTGGATCGTATGGTCTTTCCCTTGCCCTTTGCATTTCTATTATATGTTTTCCTTTTCCTTCCAGAGAAAGGCTGGAATTTATGTTTAGATGTTCAGGTTATAAAGTCCTCTTGATTCTCCCAGCAAGTTGGTCCCTGACAAACAGATCCCTCCTGCTCCTTATGCTAAAAGTATTTATTAGGTTCC
>NW_009909711.1:88593-110535 GCF_000696875.1 Nestor notabilis | reverse complement strand
TCAGCAGACTAAAGAAAAAGTGGGCCCTAAAAACCTGTTTAGAAAGGTCTACATTAACTTACCAAAGACAAATGCTAGTCTTCCATTGTCTGGGTGAACCTGCAGCCTGTTTTCCCATCCTTAGCCTCTCTCCCTCCAAGCTGTTCTCTCTGGCTATCACAATGCATGTTCCCTGCTCAGGAGAGTCCAAAAAAATTCTGCCTTTCAAAATCTGCCCCTTGAAATGTGTTTGGGCACTATGAAGACTATTACCTTACTTGTAAGTTTTGACTGACTCCTTACTTTTGAAGGAGATAAGGGATCAAGTGTGGGCTTAATTTCTTTAACTAGTTTTCTGATTGAGGTAGCAGAACAAGTATGGACAAATGAGCAACAGTGACTTGTGCAGATTTAGGTGTTTACTGATACAAATGCCCAAAGAAGAAAATTTATAAGTAAAGAAAATTTTTTAGAGATTTGTATTCATAAGATGAAAAGCCTCTGAAAGAATGTAACAACTCTGGGACTAAACTGCCTTTCCATTGCCATGATCTTCTGCTTCTCCTGATTGTGAATGCTGAAAATCTGCTCTGCTTCCCCAGAGTTCTGATACAAAATTCATTGTCAGAGCTGGAAAGGCAGAAAACTAACAAAGACAAGACTCCAAACAAACCTACCTCTCAGGCCCCTGAACAAGGAAGGAGATCTCTTAATTATAGTTGCACCCTAAGCAGATGTTAACAAGTCTGTTTAAACCTCTTCAAACTATAATCTGTTGCTGGTCTCCTGTCCTCAAATCTAACTTGCTCTTCCCTGTTCAGCTAATTCTGCCCTGATTAGTATTTCAGAAATGCACAGGTTTTGTCAAACACCACTTCAGAAGCTGCTTTGGAGTACCCCTTTGGGTGGTTGGTTTGGAGAGCTGCAGATTACAAAGGATGATTTCCCAGCCTACTCTATTATATTTATTCTGGCTTTGATTCAACATGAGAAACGATTCGTGACATTGAAATGGACCTCACACAGTTGCATTGCCACTGGTTGGATGATCTCAGCCTTGCTCATTATCCTGCTGCAGTACCAACACCAGCTCGCTCCCCGTGTCTTCCTTCCTTGGCAGGAGAATACCTATTCCTCTGGATGAACAACCTCTCTAAAGAGGCAATGAGGAGATTTCTCTCTCCCACATCTCCCCACCTCTTCTCTCTTGTGGAGTGGGCAGGATCCGGTTCTGTGTTTGGAGAAGCAGTAAAGGGAGAGTTTGTTTCCTTGTAAATAGCAGGCAGGAGATTTTCTTTGAGTTATTTTGAAAATGTTGAGAAAATTTGGGTAATCTCTTCCCTGAAAATGCCTGTTCAGCTGAGGACTTGGGTGTAACTGAATTCAGTGCCGTGTTTTTTATTTTACGGATAACCAGCGTCCTTTTTTCCAGGCCCCATTTTGTGTGTTGCTTCAGCAAAGAACAAGCATCTTCTTTCCTTGGGCTTCTGAATATGGACTTCTTCCTTTCTCCTGCACAAGAATATGCAATATTTCATCCCTTTCTTCATCTACTTACGCTTTCCTTGTACCAGTATGAGTCTTTTATGTCTCTTATAGTATCGTGTGGTGCTTCACCCACACACATCCTGCTAAGAGTCATCATTGCTCATCTCCTTTGAGACTATATTCTTATCACCTTGTAAGAACTTATTTTCCACAGATATTAAGGTTCATTTAATATATATTGGTCTTAGACTGAGTTATAATCTTATAGATTGAATCAGAAAATAATTCCTTGTGCAAAGGCCCTTAACACGTCTCCAAAATAATCAAACTTACAACAGTCTTTGAAGTGCCTAAACACCATTTGGAAAAAATACACAGATAGGAGTTTTCACACGGGCTTAAACGTAGATGAAACAGGATTTTCAGAGCTGATTGGCAATAATGCAGGTGGCTAATTTCTCTGAAGTGTACTGAATGTTGAAGTGCTTTGAAAATCTGACAAGAAGTGTCAGTGTCACAGTTGCTGCTCACTGCAGAATGACTTCAGACATTTCACTTTAAATTTGAGTGTTCGAAGATCTGACTTAAGAGCAACAGTTACCAAAAAAGCAAATAACCAGACTTATTCTGGCCTTCTTTTCAGATGATGTGCCTTAAGGAAAGCTCTTAAATGAGCATTTCTAATGCCTGAATCTGTGATTTGATTTTCAGAATATCACCTTGCTCTCTAGTTGTCACTTTGCACACCCTAAGTTCTAAAATACAGGCTACAGTTCATGTTGTTTAGCAAATTCTAATGTAGCAGGAACGGCAGTGGCATCTACTCTCTCTGAGCATAGCTTTCACCTCCAGTTCCTTCACTCAATCAATTTGTAAGCTGAAATTCAGATTTATTTTGTGTTTCCAGTCTGAACTACAATATTTGGTATTTGTTACATTCTCATTCTGCTGAGATGCCAAGAGATTGCCATGATATTCACACAATTGGGGTTCTGCTCACTTGACTATGTCAAAATAACGGCAACAAAGATCGAGCTCGTCCCCGATGCACCTCCTGGAAGTGAGGACCATGCAGTTGCTGAGTGTATAGAGCTCATTAGTTGTACCCCCTATGCTGCTGCTGCTTCTTGAAGAGTCAGACCTTCTGCATCCAGAATAGCATCCTAGGAGTGTTACACTTCACCTTCTAGAAATCTGGCCTAAAGCAAAGATGTGATGTAAAAACCACTCAGCTCTGATCCACAGTCTTGTGGGTGGCATTCTGGCATCTGGCCATAAAGAAGCACTGAGCTTCTGACCCTGAAGCAAGTAACAAGTAGTCAGCACCTCTTAAATTCAGGCCTCTGCTTCTAGTGGGCTAAAAGAAAACCAAAGGCAGCAGACTGATCTGGGGAGTGTTCAGACTCCTGGAGATACAGAAAGTTTGGGGGCAACTTTAGATTAAGTCCCGTTGTTTCTGACGTGATTTGCTTACTCCGAGGCAGCACGAACCACTCTCTGAACATCCCTTGTTAGGAGCACAGGCTGCATCTCTGGAGCAGCAGCTTCACTCTGTACAATTAGCATATTTATTATCTTTTTTAATGTGTAACTGGCCTGAAAGCTGGAGTGAGTGGCTAACTCTGCTAATTATATGAAACTCTTTAATATGATGCTGGAGGTGTTCAACAACTGTACCTGCATTAAATATGCTGTGCTTATGCAAACGTGGCGCACAGGTTGCAAGTTCTGAAATTTATCAGGCAGACTAATTATTTAAATGTGAGCTATAGGTTACATAAATAAATAGCTTTCCCTTAGTAAATGGCAAGGTGTCATGGTGTTAGCCACGTGGCTTGTAGCAGAGTGGAATTAATGTTAACACTTTGGTAGCTTGCTTTCTCTGATTAGTAATTCTTTCAACGTGGTAGATGAGCTGAATTTATGAAAGTTTTGCCTGCCCTCTAGGTCTCTGTTTTGTATTCCTTGTGCATTGCAGCTTGCTTTTGACTCTGCCAGCAACACTGGATACTAAACCCACAAACAGCTCAGTCTCCCTGCTCTGCTTGTGGAGTGAGGCAGATCCAAGCCAAACTGGACGCTTCCCCTGTCTAAGATCTCCACACCCCAGCTCCTGTAGCCTGGACCTCCAGCCACAAAAGCAGCCTGTGTGGAATTAGCAGCGTGTATGTAATAGAGCAGTGACATAGAATTGCATATACTGAGAAAGCAGAGATCATAGTAGTAATGAATAAGGAATTTGCCAAGTGTGCTCCTTGCATTTTGCTGTTACATGCAGGAAAGATGCATGTATGTTCACACAGAGGCACAAAGTGATAATATGCTGCATGCAACTTTTTAGGATGCTTTTTGAGTGCAGAGTTATGAAAGCTCAGAAAATCCTATATGAGAAAAGCCACTCTAGGTAGTCAGAGAGAGTTTCATTAAAGTTTCTTGCTGTTATTAGTTTTAAATTCACTTAGGTTTGCTTCAGTTTCATTTCCGGAGGCACCCACTTTGGTGGTTTTCTGGCAGCAGAGGGATGGGGGGCGTTAAGTGACAGGTTGCACATTCCTCCTCACTCTCCTAGAAGAGCATTTTTTTTCTTCCAGTTATGCTAATTTACATGCAGCTTCCAAAACAGAACTCAAGCAGGTGTCCTGCCTCTCCATTCCCATCAGCCCCAATTTCCACTCCTCCATTTCAGCCTCATTACCTCTATTCACAAAACTGAAAACCAGGTGAGTGTGTCACTTATGCTTCACTTAAAGAGCAGTCTGTGGGCCTGATCCTGCAACCTTCCATGGCTGTTCTGGCAAGCAGCAGGGAAGGTGCTCAGCACTTTAAAGGATGTGTTTTGGCCGTTCACAGGCTTGCAGCCTGGTCACTACCCTACTCCCCTGCAGCACTGCATCTGAGGGAGGCTCTTGCCCATCTGTTTCATAGTGGATTTAGGAGGAGGAACCTGGTTTCATGGCAGTCATTCAGCAGCAATATCTGCATTAGGCCCAGTGGAAGCAATTGGATCAACTCAGTTAGTGCAAGGGATTAAAAGAAGCCAGATGCTTCCTTAATGGACAAGCATAAGGCAAAGCTGCAAACATGGCCTTTTGGGGAAATTGAAAGCAGTTTAATTCAGGTTCAGCTTAGAGGCTTGAGGAAGAAATTGTCTATTAGTCTCAAGCCAGGCTGACAGTGCACCCACACCGAGCTCACAGATGCTCGCACCCGCCAGGCAGAGCACCGCAGTAACCTGGGGCAGGCGCTTCCCCTCACAGCCTTGCTCAGGCTGGGCAGCAACCAGAGCTCACTGAGCTGCCTCCCTGGGACCAGCTCTGAGCCTGGTGCCAATGGGGCATGTCTGTATGATGTGGGGTCTGTTTGGTCTGCACCAGACCTTGCAGGGCTGCTGTTTGTTCTTCATCCATCCAGCATGGACAGGAGGTGAGTAGGGGCAGGATTAGGTCACCTTAGCAACCTCTTGGCCAGCGCTTCTGAGAACACATTGCACCAGGTTTAGGCCAACCAAATCCAGAGGAAGGGGAAAGAGGGAGGCAGGTTGTGAGCCTGATCTGTAAGTTACTCTTAGCTCTGATCCCAGGACAGCAGATCAGCATTTCGAGGCTGATGATGAAACTGTGCTGTAGCCCTTGTGTTCAGTAAAAACTGAGGATGCTCTGCTGGTCTTTACCTAGCCAGAAATGGAACAGACACTAGTAACAATTTCAGGTCCTTCTGTTTTCATTTTACTTTGTGAACAGAGCCACTGGTGAGTCATGAAACATGCTGTTAAGGTCCAGTTTCAAACCCTGCATGAAGTTGCACTCTTTAAAATTATTTGAATTTCTGGAAGCCCGCTTTATCTTTTCCCTTTCCCTTTCCCTTTCCCTTTCCCTTTCCCTTTCCCTTTCCCTTTCCCTTTCCCTCTTTCCTTCTCTCTTGTCTCTTTCGTTTTTTGAGCACTTTTTATATTGCCAAGGTGTTTAGCTGCAAGAACGGAAGGCCATGCAAATATGACCAAGCCAGCTGCATAGATTTTGCACACTTCAATTAAGTTGTAGGGCTTCAAATGAATTTGGCTTCAGTTTCTGATGCCTCCATGCCCTGTATTCTGTTCCAGTGTGGATGTTAAATCGTGCAGAAATGGAGCATGACCTGACTTTCATGTCTGTTGATCTGGCTGTAGCTGGTTTTGTGTAACTAATTTAAAAAGATTGATTGTTAGTTAATTACATTAATGAACTGAACCAACATGGGCACAGACCAGAGCTCAGCAGTCTCTTAAACAGTCATTAAGAATAGGCATCTATCTTTTCACCTGCTTGTGCAGCCTCCTGTTGGGCAGCAAAGTGTATGGCATCGTAATTCTGAAGGTTAAACAACTTAGGGACTTAATCACAAACTGCTCACCTCAGCTACCCTTCTGCCCATATGGCCCTGCTAGTAACAGTCAAAGTCCATTTGGACAAACAGTCTGCTGAAAGGTCTGCAGGACAGCAAGGCTGGTGGGTTCAGCTGGGTTCCTGGCAAACGCCAGCGTGCGTTGCAAATCCACCGAAGTTCCCCGGTTGAAAGGATTTTATGGATTTAAACAGTTTGGAAATAACTCCTTTCCCAGTTAGGGTAATTCATGCTTATCAAGGTGAAAGTGTGCTAAGCAGAGCAGTTCACTCTTCTCTCTAGCCAGCTCATGAATATGAAGAAAGATTGAATCGCTAATACATTTGTGTAATTGAATTGGTAAGTGGAAATGGTGGAGTTCTTGTTTTAGCAAGCAGGCCATAGGAGGTGCATTTCTCTGTGTTTCAATGTCAGCCTTGTAGTCATTCACTGAACTTAGGTGGGAGATGTCCAAGTGTCACATGCCATGGGAGGGCTTGCAAAAGAACTACTTGAAGAAGTCAAAGAAAGTTTAAGATGGGAACATTGGTGCTTTTTGTAACCTGATTGCAAAATATTGCACACTGGATAAAGGCAATGGAATGCATTTTATTTTATTTTGAAGTTTGGGGACATACTGTTGTATATCCTTTGCTGTTATTAGCACATCTGCTTGCTAGGTTTCTTGAAATGATGAAGTGATTAACCTGAAGTTAGTAGGTGTTGCCACTGGTTTGGGCAGAAGGGGAACTGGACCATGGCTGCATATTACAAAAGATGGCAAGAAAAACTGCACTAGTAGCCTTGGGGGAGATAGGAGCTTGTATAGGTGGTTGTCAGAACCTTTACAGGTGACTTGTGTCAGTGAGGATTCTGGTCTTCTGCAAGGCCTGATCCAATAACTGCTGATACCAAGGCATCATTACAGGGGTCTCAGTCACTTTTGGGTGATGTTGTAGGTGACCTATGAATTGTGATTTACAAGGAGGCTGTTTACTTCCATGAAACCATTTTATATCCCAAATTTAACAGTGTCGGCAGGAAGCAAGTAAAGAAAAATAGGATTGACCATCAGTCATATAGTCAATGCCAAAAATCTGCTTTCTTGATTCTCAGCTCCCTCACTGGATATGCCATCAAAATAGTTTGAGGATACAAGGGAGGAGACTTACTCCTGTGGGTTGTCTGGACACTGTTCCTGCTTCCCCATCCACCCCATTCAGTGGACAGTTTGTGGCTGAACAGCCGATGAGGTGCATAAGGGATTTTGGGCATTGGTTCATGACAGCTTAAAAATACTTTAAATGTGAGGGGGAGAAGTTGTGGAATGACACATATGCAAATGATGTTAAATTATGGTTTTATCTAAGATCTTCTCTTTTAAGCTAATTGGAAGACAGAGGCCACTGCTGCAAGAGGAAAGTATGAAAACTATACTGAAACATAAAAGTGTTTCTGATCAAGTAAAATTCTGTTTCTGTTGAATGTTTTATTTTGTTCCAGTCACATAAATTACCATCTTTGAAATACTAAAACTCCCACAATCAGCTTTTTATAACAGAAAATAATTTACATTTAAAAGGTTTAACTGAAGCAGCTAAACCTTAGCGATGAATGTGCACTTTCGGCAATAAAACAGGGAAACAGCCCGTGTTTTGGAACCCATGGCTGCTATCTGTAATTTTAATATTATAAATAACTAAATGCAGTCTAGTGAGTGCTATAGGTACGCACAGAGATATTTACTAGTTGTTGGGAAATGTATTCTTAAAGGTATAAAATGCCTCAGTACTGACACAGAGCCTTGGAAATCTCCCTTATCACTGATAGATACTGTCACGGAAAGCATCGTGGCTTGAATGCATTTCACCCTCTGCAGAAAGTGATGAGGGTCAGTCATGTTACCATCATCAGAAGCATTTTCTCTCTCCTTGCAGTGCATCTCTCTTCCATCTTTTGGTGGGTCGACCCTGGCTGCACGCCTGGTCCCCACCAAAGCTGCTCTATCACTTATTCCCTCATCCGGGTAGGGCAGAGAAAATATATCAAAGCACTCAGGGGTCGAGATAGGGACAGGGAGAGATCACTCACCAATTATTGTCACCAGCAAAACAGACTCAACTTGGGGAAATGAATTTAATTTATTACAAACCCAATCAGAGTAGGATAATGAGAAATAAACCCAAATCTTACAAGCACCTTCCCCTCATCCCTTCCCTTTTTCCCAGGCTTAACTTTACTCGCAATTTCTCTGCCTCTTCCCTACAGCAGTGCAGTGGGATGGGGAATGTGGGTTGTGGTCAGTTCATCCCACATTCTCTGCTGCTCTTTCCTCCTCAGGTGGGTATCTGCTCCACCATGGACCTCCATGGGCTGCAGGGCATAGCCTGCCTCACCATGGTCTGTACCATGGGCTGCAGGGAATTGCTGCTTCTCCCCTCCCCTGCTCCAGCTTCTCCTCTCCTTCCGCACTAACCTTGGGAGTCTGCAGACCTGTTCCTCTCACATATGCTCACTCCTCTCTAGCTGCAATCTTTCCCCCTTCTTAAATACATTATCCCAAAGGTGCTACCACCATCACTGATGAGCTTAGCTTTGTCAAGCAACTGGTGTGTCTTTGGAGCCTTCTGCATGTGCTTTGTTGGATATGGGAGAAGCTTCCTGCAGCTCCTCACAGAAGCCACTGCTGTAGCCCCCTTGCTACCAAAACCTTGCCACATAAACCCAATACACATCTCTAATGAAAGAGGAGACAGGAACAGTATTTTAGTTCTTCAGGATCTTTATCATCGTCCTATCAGTTGCAATAGTTGTCTAAGAAGGCAGTAACCACAAAAATTAGACATAATGATTTCCCTCTGAATATTATTCTGATAACTGGTATGTACAGCTTGTCTTCCCCCAGTCACATCTATTCCTGATTTATTTTCTCCTCTTCTCCACTACCCCCTGCATTAAAGAGGGAGTGGGCCATTGCTGCTATAATGCTCTTCTTCCCTGCTAGAGGAGAAGATATATTTCAGTTTTATGCTCTCCTCAAATGTACTCAGACACATGGAAGAAATATCTTACAGGTGTTTGTATCATTGCAGATACTCCAGAGAATTGAAAACTCTCTGTATTCCAACAGTAATCTTTCCCTCAACCTTACTGTGCTTTATATCTCAGCTGGGGCACTGAGTCCTGCCATTCAGTGGGAAAACGGGTGGAAGCTTCAGCAAAATGGGGATGAGAGCCTGGGTGTTAATTGTGGGGCTGTAGGACTGATGCTGAGGGAGAAGCTGTACACAACTTCATACACAACAGCACTTGGTCCTCTCTGAGGGAGCTGGACCTTTCTTGACATGAAGACTTGTCTGGGGGGGGGAGGTTTGAGCCTTACTCTTATTAACATCAGAAAGTAAATTAGCATTATGTTGCCCTTCGTATCAGACCTTTCAGGAGTCTCTCATCCTTTTCATTTAGACCAGGTCTCGGAGGGAAAAACCCAGTAATAACACACTGGTGTGATAATTAGTAAGCACATTCTACATAATTACAATGTTAGCATCTCAGGGGGGAAATGAAAAGCTTGTGCTGTCCCTTTAACAGAACAATTTGATAATCCTCTTAGCATTTTCTCTTTTGGCTGATAATATTTCACAGAATTTTACTTTGTAAAATATTCCTAAAGGGAGGCTTAAGCGATAATGCACAGATTATGGAAATGACTCTTAGGGAAAGACTTCGGCAAAGCCATGAACTGCTTCGAAACATGTAACCCCCATTAGGAGCTTCATTTAAATGTTTATTCACCAAGCAGTAAATGTTTATTATACTATGGTTTATTGAAACATAAATTAAAGAACCCTATTATACGTATCACAAGTGTTCAAACAATATGCATTTATCAAGACTTAACTAAAGATCAGAGGTGAGGGGAAATGCATTTGCACTTCCATTTGCATCTCGGCCATACCATATTTGCACAAAAGCAGTGACCCTGATGTAAGGCAAAGATGCAGATCTCAAGACAGGTGCTCTATAGGTGTCCCTAAGCCTACACCACCTTCTCAAGCAGCTTTGGTGGCACCTTCATTGGTCTGTGCATCAGCCTCTGTAAAATAGAAGTGATACTTTCTGCAGAGGCTGCCAGGGTTTCAGTCAGGTTGTTTTCACAGTTCTTTGGTATTCAGGGGGTAGAAGATGCTCTACAGGTCTCATAGTGTCCCGATCATAGTGTTGCTGACATGTAATCCTGGAAACATGGCGTAGCAGTTGTTTGGACCAAGGTGATGTTCTTCCTATTGATTTTCACAGAGTAATAGTTGATGTTCCTTCAGGCCTGCCTGTCCCATCACTGTGCGTGCTGGGGAGGGGATAGGCAATAAATAATGGCAAGTGAGAGGAGCTGGTGTTGGTCCTTGGCCTGACCTTCCTTCCACCATGTGTGGACCCTCATTCTTAAGAGTTGTGGACCAGGTTAGAGGTCAGGAAATATCAGTTCAGAAGCACTATACCACTGTTATTACCACTTACTCACTTGCTGCCATTCAGAGGATCTCATAGATGTCCAAATTACATTTGGATCCCCATTTCCAATAAACAGGATGATTACCCTCATTATCGTGCCAGTTTTCTTGGGTTTGGGGCTGAGGAGGAGGGGTTGGCAATTCTCTTGCAAATGCTGGAGTTGCCTTCAGCTGTGGAAGTTACAACCGCAGATCTCCAGTGGGTTTAAAAGTCTTTCTGCATGTGTTTTCATTAGGTCTACGTCCCTTTTGTAGCTCTTCCGCAGCTCATTTCTTTAAAACTTTACAGCAGTTGACAGGTGCATTATTTATGGACGATGCTGAATCTGCACATTTCTCTATCTCCATGTTTGAAGATGAACTCTGCTGCAAGTCCCGCACTTGGTTTGGTTTCTGATTTTTATTTCCTCTCATATTTGCATATTCTGTTAATTTTCTTGCTTTCCAAAGTGTTTGTTCTCTGTGCTGAGCAACTATCTTGATACTCTTCCAGAGGCAAATCCATGGTATAAATGTTGGTAGGGATCATTAAAAAGCATTCTTTTTTCCTCCTAAGGGTATGTGTACAGTGCCATGCAGATACACACAAGTGTCTCCTGCATGGTAGCCTGTGAACAGCCTGAGTGGCCTCCTCTCCCAAACTTGTTCCAGTTTCTTCTCTTTTCTCTCTTTGCACCCTCTTTCTGCATGACTTTGATTCACAAAACTTCAACTACCACCTCCATTCTGCCAGCAGCTCCCACCTTTCCTCTTGTCTGGTGGCTCTTCTAGTCCACTCCCATGTGTATCTCTGCTTTTTCCTCTCCTGTGCACTGAGACAGATGTGGATTTCTTTTTCCTTCCCTTCCAAAGCATCCCTCCGTCCCCCTGCACACACTGCTCCTGAGTCTGGCAGTGTGCCACTGCTTTCTAACTGTATCACATCCTTACGTTTCTCATGATGGTAGAAAAGCAAGCTCCAGCTTTGTGGTTTAATACACCAGAACCAAAGCAAAGGTGTTACAAGAGCATATTAGTCTGTGCAGCCTTCCTAGGTTTGGAGTAATCCCTACCACCAGGATGCCAGAGCTGCCACCTGGGGAGGAGGCACCGACTGTCTGCATCTGTACAGCCTCATGCATGAGGTTTTAGTGGAGCTGGAAAGGAAAATGCTGATTCCTAGAAACAGGGCATTTTTGTATGAAAGAAATTGTTTCAAGTAGTTTCCTGTCATGTTTTAATATTTTATAAAAATTAGGTCATTTAAAGTGGTCTTACTTTGTGTAATTTATAACTCCTGGAAATGTGGAAAAATAGTATTGATGCTGGCAATATTTTTGAAGGCTGTGAAAACTGAGTGTTTTAATTGCCCAAAACTCTTTCTTAATGTTGGATAGGGCCTTTTTACTTTGTGATTTATTTCCACATCCCAACCCAATTCAGGACTAGGAAAAATGTCAAGAACTTATAAATACTCACTGAACAGAAATTGCTTTCCCGTGAAGATGTCTTTGCAAGAGCCTGCAAGCCTTAGAAATTGGCTTTCCATGCCTCGAAAGAGCAACTGTACCAAGTGTGCTGGTGCCTGGGTAATGCGATGTATTGTCGGGGACAGCAGAGGGAGTGCTTTCTGTTAATGAGCTATAGATATGCAGTCAGGGTTTTCCACGGAATAATTTTGTAACAGGGATAATTGAGCATTTAATCAGGAATAGCAAACAAGGGCTCCATGGAAGCCCAGTTTACAGAGAGGACAAAATTGCCCTATTTTTCATGTGGCTATCTTGGTATTATGGTTGATTTTCTTTATCACCCACTAACAGTCTTGCTTGGAGAATGGTTATTAGTTTGGAACTTTACAGTTAATCTGGTAGTTTAGAAGAAGTATTATCACAGCCTCCTGTAAGAAGCCCATGCCTCTGTAATGGACAGAGGACTTTGCAGCAAGCAAGGTCTTATCTGCAAACCACCATCCTTTATTGCAGTGAACTGGCTATGCAATGATCTGCAGTCACTAATGCCCTTCCTGCCCTCCCTCCTGCTTGAACACGACAGTGGCTGAGACACTGGGGTTTACTCTTCCTGGCCCTGATGTCCCTCCTTGCATCATGGCCTTTCCTGATGCTACTGCACCATGAGACAGTGGAAGCCCACGACTGCAAAGCTTTATCTCTGTAGAAAGGATGAAAAGTAAGGAGGGAAAGGATTAAGCTGCTGAAAGGCATCTGGTTTCGCTGCATGAAGGCACAGTTCAGCCATGTACTGCTTGTGCAGGTGTGGGGGGAACAGCTCTTCCTCTGCCAACTTTTTGGCAGCCCCCCCGTCCTCAAGGTTCTGTGACCCGTTGCTAGTTTGTATGTATTCACCCTATAGTAACATTTACTGCTAATAGACCCTGGTTGCATGCTGAGGAGCTCATGTACAGGCTATTATCTCCTTTTCTGTTGGAAGCTGAGCTTTGTTGCTCTGCTAACCAACACAGCAGCTGAGTGAACACAACATAATGTTCATGAATTATTGCAGGCAACGTCCATGTCCTCCCCAGCGGTGTGTGGCAGGGTCATCTGCTCTTCACTATTCTGTTCTACCAGGCAAATCTCTTTCAGTGTCTATTTTTGCCTAGTATTTTTGCTTTACATCCAGCCTAGTGGTGACACATTGGTTATTTGACCATAATTCAGTATATAAAAAACGCCATAACTAAGAACATTGCTTCCTGCATGGCCTTGAGTGCTGAAGCAGAACTCACCTGACCTGAGTGGGTGTTTTTCCAACAAAACAGGCTCTAGGTTGTTTGGCTGAGACTTTAGTGAATGTTTTGCAGCCCTCGTTCACTAGAAATCAATTTTAGATGTCTAATCCCACAATTTAGTTGTATAATACTATGAATGCCACAATGCTTCCACAGTCATGCTGGGAATGCCACAGGGCTTGAGTGGAGGATCCTCTCACTGTGATGGGGGGGTCAGAGATATCACATGGTTTCCCCATGCACTACATATCTGTTCCTTGCAGTACATTTTCTAATCCTCTTGCCATTCTGGGTACAAAGGTCTTGAAAAAGCTTCTCTTCAGACTGATTTTGCATCACTTAATAACTCTCACCGTTAGGAGCTTCTCAAACTGATTTCATTTATAATGTGGTAGAACAGAGGAAGCCACAGACCAAGCCCTAGAAAACTGTTACTCACATAATTTTGGGTTTGAAAGTCCTGTAAAATTCAGCTATCAGAAGCAAATAGTGGCACTCAGGTTGGATGGGACTTTGGCCAACCTGCTCTAGCGGAAGGTGTCTATGCCCATGGGAGTGGTTGGAACTGGATGAGCTTTGAGTTTCCTCCCAACCCAAATCATTTTATGATTCTATGCTCTTTGTGTATCCCTCACCTGGGGGCATATTGCTGTGTCCTGGTGTTGTCATACCAAGTGTGCCCATTTCCTGTGGTCACGCACATCTTTCTCCAGCAGTGTCTGACAAGAGGAGGAAATGGCACCTAACACCCCAAGCAACACAGGCGTGTGTTTGCATTTTTCCTACCCTCATGTGGGGGATATTGATCCTTCCATTAATGTAAATGTCTCGGCTGTTCTATGTTGCTTTTCTTGCTTATTAATCAAAATAATGCAAAATGAGGGGAAAGCAATTTTATTTCAGGGAAAAAACAAAATACCATCACCAGTGATTGAATGCAGCCTGCTGGAATGTGATGGGGCTGTCTGCCACCCACCAGCTATGAGGATACCCACAGTAACTGGGGAGACAAGTTGAAATGCTTTATTTTGACATTTTGTATACACAGTGTTTGGACTTTCTGTCTCCAAGCAGTGTTTTGAGGGGATTTGCCTAAATCTGTTTGTTTGGTTTAGAAAAAAAATGGAGCCAAATGTTTTGTTTGTATCTACTGACACATTTTAGTCAACTGCAAATGTCTTTTTTGGACGTGCAGGTTTTTGTTTTGCCTGGAAAACAAACTGGAAAGAAGTGACTTGAATTTGTGGGCACCTTGAAGTTATTTCTGCTACCACCAGTTGGGGAGACACCTCCCTGTAGCCAGCAGCAGATCCAAAACAAAGGGACATATAGATAATATCTGGGGTGCAAATACTCCCACTGAACCAGTTCACAGGTTGGGAATCAAGCTGGTACTTAAGTGCTTTGGTGGACTGAGCTTTAATGAAAACAGATAGTGCTAAGGAGCAAAAATGATCAATTAAAGAACTCCGAATGAATCAGAATACCAGGCTTCCTGAGTTAGAAAGGCCACAAGATGAAAGGCAGATTAGAGAACGTGTGAAATCACCTGTTCAGTGTTTCTCACTAGGTGATAGCCACTACTCTGTGCTGCTTGTATTTCCCTGTGTTTTCTTGGTAAAGCTGAAGAGAAGGAAACTACTTGAGACACCACTGCTGATCCTGTTCATTTCTGTTACACAAACAGTAAGGAGAATCCATATGTTTGTTTATGTTCCGTGCATGGAATTTAAAAGAAATTGGGATGTCTGGGACAAGTTCATGTCTTTTAAATTGATTGTAGTTACCTCAAACCTTAGAAATACTAATTTGTTTTCTGATACAGTTGATGGATTTTGCTATGAAGCCTGGCGTTGTGTAGGAACATAATGCTTGTAGTAAAGGTGACTAACCCCTGAGAACATCTCCACTGATGCCAAGTGGCCCATACGCTGTCATAAACACTTTTTCTTATTTTTTTCATGCTGATCACAAAGAGCCTGTTTTGGGTAGAAGATCACATTAGTCTCATTCATTACCTGCTGTGCTGGTCTGTGCATCTGCAGTGCAGTATCTCTGCACCGAGCTTTGGACTACAGTCCTGCATGCTTTCTGGTACTCCAAATTGCTTGTTGTGGGTATACAGATCATCTTCTGTGTGCATCCTGGAACATTCTGCCACAGAGATAAAAATGACTCTGAAAGGCAGCTGAACTTTTGGGGGATATGGTTGTTGATAGCTGGTATTAGGCTGTGTATGTATCATCAAGAGAAATTCCTGACAATTGGTATTTGTAGCAAAGCTGTTACTCCTTGTAGCAGAAAAGAAAGAAACTGACTGGCAGATTAGTCTCTATTTCTAGGGATACATTCAGAATCTAAGGCAAATCAGAGGTGTGACAGTGCTGGAGCTTTGCAGCACTGCTGCAAACTTTCATCTTCATTTTTACTTTTCTTGAAAGCCAGTCTTTGTCCAAAAGCAAAATTTCAGGCCTGGGGCTACTGAAGACCATCTTTAAACTTGCCGTGTGATTTTGAGCAATACATCATGAGAGCAGTGAGGTTCAGATGATACATTGCACCAATACATCACAAGAGCACTTGCGCTCTCATGATATATTAGTATAATACACTATCAGAACACTATCACTGATGTATTACTCAAAAACACAGTTTTTGACCCTCAAGAACCATCCTCATCTCTAGGCTGAACACACTGAAAGCTGTGGCTGATGACAAGAATAAGCAACTGCATCTTCGGTTTCTCTAGGGTAAGCTGAGAAAAAGGAGTGGTATTTGGAAAATTTCATTAGCTGAAACATCCTTGTGATTTCATTTTCTTCACTGAGTGAATGTTTTTATGGACTGAAGTTAACACAATAAAGGCGTGCTTGAATTTTCTTACAAATAACCTCAGAGTTTCTTCTATTTATTTGGGATTTCATTATAGACTTGCACCATGTTTTGAGAACATCACAGTGAGGGGCATGAATTCCATCTGATTTCTGCCTCATCAAGCTGAGGCAGGTAAAAGCTGTCTGAATTCTCTGTAAAGCATTTGGTGCTGTTTCTGGTGCAGTCTTCTTTTTCCTGAAGGATTTAGACACCGTCTAAAATGATCTGGAGATGCATAAATGTGAGCTGTCACTCAGGTCATTTGCTGCCTCTCCTCTATGAGGTGTTGTCTGTGAGGGGTTTTTTCCTGAAGAATTATTCTCAGCTGTTTTTTTTTTTTCTCAGAAGAGAGTGAAAGAGACCTGGGAAAAGATAAAAGAACACTTTGCAATGTTCCAGCTGAACTTTCTGCTGAGAAGCAGGTAGCTGAGCATTTGTTTGATTTCCTGGTAGAGTTTGAGTCTTGAAAATCTTGAGTTATCCTTCCTATATGGTATGAAGAAGCTGTGATCATCTCTTAACAGAAAAAAAAATAGCAATAGTAATAATACAATGTCAAGTTAGTAAGGTGGCAAGTCATATATTTCCTTTCTTGTCCATGTTTTTGTTCCTTTTCCTCACATCTCATCAACATTTGTGACAAAATCGCCCCTCACCTCCCTCCCATACCCAGTATATCTCATAGTCCTTAGCTTTGCTACCCCACAAGCAATGGCCATGCCATCAGCAGAGTGACACTGAGCTCATAATTCTTGTGCCTCTCAGGTCTGGGACCACTTGGCGCACTGGCACCCATGTCCCTGCAGCATGCTCCTCATACCATTGGGGACTTCAGTTTCTTATATTTGGGTTACCACCTCCTAGGAGGAAAGGCAAAGCACTGAAGTCTTTTTAACCTAGCTAAAGACATCATGTTAGCTGCGCCGTGCAGCTTTGCGAGTGTCCTTTTCTGACAGCCTTTCTGTCTGCTGTGTCCCATCGCTTCCTCTGCCCCTCAGCTTGTGCAGTGCAGCACTGAGCCTGGGG
Organism: Nestor notabilis; assembly: GCF_000696875.1. Lineage (NCBI taxonomy): Eukaryota > Metazoa > Chordata > Aves > Psittaciformes > Psittacidae > Nestor > Nestor notabilis. The sequence continues at coordinate 93,567 of NW_009909711.1, read as the reverse complement.
ATGTCCACACCAGCCCTCTGCCCACAGCTGCTACAGCCATATCCCACCACCAGCACCTTCTTGTCGGTTCTGAAGTCACAACACACAGCTCTGAGGTACATTGTCATACATTGTCATTTCAAAGCTGTGGCTAAATATGTTTCTGGCTGACAACTATGAATAATTCCACAGAGCCCCTAAACTTCCAGGCATTTCACGCTGAAGCTCATATAATCCAGCAGAGCTGCTCTCTCCTGTTTTTCTGTTTTTCATCTTTTATATTCTCCAAAGAGTTGAGATGCAGTTATGGAACAGGTTAAAGTATTTTCCTCTGAAAATAATGCTGTGGGAGCCTGTGCGTGGTTACTTGTATGTGCTGAGAATAATGCTGACAATCCAGACAAGAAAGTCATGAGCTTGATAAGCACCATTATTTTGTTTCACATTTTCAGCATGTTCATGTCCATGTGCTTCCAAGGAGGGCTGGAGACTTCAGAAGGAATGATGATGTCTACAAGGAGGTAAGGGCTGCACCCTATTTCTTGTTCTGAGTTGGTTTTGATGTTAGAAACTCACCTTAATGATACAGACCCTGCCTTGAGTGTCAGTAGTTAATGGGATCTCTGCATCTTTATTGGTTGCAAAGATGCTGTGATAGTACCAAAACGTGTACTGGGATTTCCTTGTGAACTCCTGGTCAAGCTGTGGCACACAGGGTCCCCAGGGAGGATGCAGTCAACATCTTTGGTACTTCAGTCTGTCACTGCACACAGAGTGAGGTGACATCTCTGCCAGTAGTTGCGTCCTCCTATTTTGAGGGCATGAGGAAGGAGGGTGACTACATGGTTAGCTTGACATGCAGTGAGCGTGTCCTACCCCGGCTGCCTGCCTGGGGTGCCAAACCTCCCCCTTCCAACACGGGAGAACACAGGCAGCTGCTTGTAACTCAGTCACAGATTGCCTTCTGGCCTGATTTTTGTAGGGCTCTGCTTAGGCTCTGGACACATCACATTGTAGCCCCAAAGATGAAAATTAAAGAGCAACTATGCATGTGTAATAAATGCCTGTGCGCAGATTGTATGGCAGAGCTGGGCACATAAGCTGTTCCAGCATGACTGAATTACTGGTTTTTGTTTAAATGAACAATTGTACTGTCATTAACTAAAAGTTTTCCCCAGCTTGACAGCTGTCACAGTGAGTTAATGAAAAAATCCCACTATTGTTGAATTTACTGATGGTTCTTAGTGGGCTTGGTAGGATCCTCCATCTCAAATATGACATCTCCTTCTCTGTCTGAAAATCATTAATATAAACTTGTTCAGTGATACTGCAAAACCATCTGCTTGATGGAGAATTCATGACATTTTCTGCTTTTGTATTTTGTCTTTGTGAGATATATGTGATGACAGCTCCTCTCTTGCAAAAGAACTGTAGTGTATTTTAAAGCTTTCTAATGACTTCAATATGCAAAAGTGGTGAAAAAAGTTTATTATTGACCAGTTTCATGAAGCATAGGGACTGAGAACCCCGCTAATAAGGGTAAAACCTGATAAAGAGGGTGCTGAGCAAGAAGATCACATGAAAATAGATGATGGCCATCTTACATGCCGCTGTCGTTAAAAGTAATTAAGTGAGGCAACTTGGAAGTTAAGTGGGAAAGCTTTGTCAAGCACTGGGACAGGCTGCTCAGGGAAGTGGTGGAGTCCTCATCCCTGGAGGCATTTAAAAGATGTGTAGATGTGACACATGGTTTAGTGGTGGACTTGGCAGTGCTGAGTTAACGATTGGGCTCAATGATCTTAGTGCTTTTTCCAACCTAAATGATTCTATGATACTGTGATGTTTTCTTTTTCAAATGTATAAAGTGGTTTTAGACGCTGCACCAAACCACAAACTCTATTTTTGTCGTACTTACAATTCCATTCTTTTCTAACACATTTATTTCTTCCTTGTTATATGTAAATACAAACAGGCAAAACTCTGTTAATGAACTAGACCATACATTTAGTGTTGTTAAATACAAAAGGGTGACAAATTGATGAAAAACATTTTTATCTTGCTATTTTCAGTTATAGCAGTTGTAGGTGTTGCTTTTGGCAGACAAAGGAAGCAAAAATATTTAGACACAGATGCAATAATATAACTTTTAGCGGAAGAATGTATAGCCTCAGAGTCTAACCAGCTTTTCTTGAACACCACAGAACTATCTTACACTTTTGTACTGACTGTAGCTGAATGAAGATTTAACTGGATGTCAGGAAAAAGAAATATATTTGATGCTATAAAAAGTTTGAGGCAAGGTTCTATCGTTGGCTGGATTTGAGGATGGAGAGTTCAAGCAGTTCATGCTATTGTAAGTGGGTAAATCTATACTGAAAATACAAAATGGACAAATTATTGAAAATACAGCTGACTTTGGAAAACATTTGGAGCTTTTGTCAATAAGTCAAAAATCTTTTGGTATAATGCATCTCTGTGTTGTACCAGCAGGACATATCCCTTTGTCAAGAAGGTCTTTGAAAAGATTTAGGAAGATACGTAGATCATGGTGGGGCAACAGGCTGAAAATCTATGAGGGATAGAGAACCATTAGGTGAGATGTAGGGTGAGATGTAGAGCTTTAAATCCATTGTCCATGAATTTTGTACTTGGGATAACCCAAAACCTATCTATAAACAGTACTTCGTTTCCATATATTTGAGTGATGATGGAGTTGTAGATTAGACAGCAAAGACCCACCTTCCAGAATCATCCTGAAAGCTTTTTCTGTGGGGTATATGACATATGGAGGGTGATCAGCCTCTTTTAAACAATTTGTGTAATTGTAAAGCACACCCAGGCTGAATTCTGCATATTGTGGTGTCTGTTTTAACTACCACAGCTAAAGACTTTACAGCTATTTGGCTTAATTTTCACATATCCTTGATCTCAGCTCTGGTTCAACACATCTATCGCAAGCCTCTGCTATCTGTAAACGCCTTTGAGCTCTCCAGGCTGTGCAGTTGTCATCTGTATATGCTCAGCAGATTGCTGACAAATCCCATTGCTCTAGGAGTGTTTGACAGTGAAAGGAATGCCCAGATGTTGAGACATCAGTCCTCTTAGGGGATTTCTAGGGTTGAGACAGCTAGGAAGTACTTGCAGTCTTGTACCGTGTGCTTCATTTCTCCCTTTTGGTTTGGGAGTGACCACTCACCTGGTGGAAAAGACAGAAAAAAGCATATCAGGTTGATCCCTGCTCAGTGTCTTTACTGGGTTCTGCTATCTTAAGGCTTTTGGCTATGAAGCTCTGACATAGCCTTGTCTGAAGCAGCTTTTAAGCGTAAAGAGTGTACTTAAAGGTAAGGTATAACTTTAGCAGTTGTATTTTAATGAGGTTGCTGATGGACACTAATGTCTGCTGATACGTATTTAGAACTTCAATACTGGAGCATTAATTGTAGAAAGGATAATAGAGAGGCTGACACCTATTCCACAGGCATTTCTTGGTGGAATATGTCACTTAATATTTCAGGTTTCTGTACCTCAGTGCATATGAAAGAAGTCACTGTGCAGTTTTTCTAAGATACGGCGAGAATGATTAATAATGAAGAAAGAAATCTGCATTGAATGTTTTAGATGTATTTCCTCTGCATCTTTGCAGTGCTGTTTCCTGGGGGAGTATTTCCCAGGAAGTGTTAGCTATCCCCACTGTGGGCTCACTGTAAATGGGAAGCTTAAAGGTGTAGTTTTCAGTTCTTACGATTGTCTGCAATTAGTTGAAGCCTGATGCTGCAAGTTTGCACCTCAGAGTTAAAATGGTCCTACAGGTCTTTTATAGGATCAGGCCCTTCATGTTTTACTATTGCTGGATTACTTATCTACATTTCAAGTAGTTCTTATTCATTGATTTAGTTCATTTCTTGGTCAGCAAAACTACAGCAGCTAAATATCAGGAAAAGTTTTCATTAGAACACCTTTTTATTCATCTATTTTTTTTTGTTCAGTTTGAAGTGGATTGATATTTTTATGTTTATTAATCAAGGAACTTAAAGGTCTTATCAAGGAGCTGCTTGCTTTGAAGTAGATGAGTTTTCTGCCATTGTAAGGCATGTCACAGTAACTGATAAGAATTTAGTATGAAAGAGCATCTTTACTGTAGAACAGCACTCTGCGTGGGTGCAGTCAGCACAAGTACTGCAGAGTTGTTGGAGGTCATCGTGTCCAAGGCATTCAAGAACATTATCTTCAAATGTCTCAGCAGTTCATACACTCAGCCATCTGTGGGCAGTCCTCATTCAAGTATGTGTTTGAAAAGTCCATAGCACAGCCTGTCGCTGGTCTCCACTGACTGGTTAGCCATTACTGCAATATAAATAACATTCATCATCCTTTAGGTTGGCAGGTAATAGCTGTAGTGGGCCAGAGACTATGGGGCTTTCTCAGAAAGGAAGACTGAATCAAAAGTCTGCAATACCACTGTTATGAGTATTGACCTCAATAAGTTAATTTTGAGGCTGACAGATTTGGATGGGTAAGGGCAGCCTGGCCTCCAGTGAAACCCTGAGCATCCCTGCCATGCAGTGATGTGTTTCGTGGTTCTGACTGCGAGCACACTCCTCTTCCTCACCAAATTGCATGTTTTACTGGGTGTTTGCAGCCTGATGTAGTATATGCAGATACATATTCAGGCCTGTGCATGCAGGGCATAGAGTGCCCATCCCCTCGCCAGCTTTGCTCTCATGCCCACCTCGTTTCCCTGCCTGTCTTCAGTTCCCAACCTACACTGGATAAAATACTGTAAAAGGGGAAAGCGTGAACAAAATAACTTAACCTAAGTCTTCGTGTCTCCCTCCTCTGGCTGCCTGCCAGACCTGCATCATGAACCTCTCGTAATGAGCCTCAGTGAAACTTCCTATTGTGAATTCTTCAGTAACTTAAAGATTTTGTAAAACGCAGAACACAGCAAAAGATTTCACTTCATGCTGTCCTCCTTCCCCTCTGGCATTCAGATAA
>NW_009909711.1:87382-88562 GCF_000696875.1 Nestor notabilis | reverse complement strand
GGGAAAGATATTTTGACTTAGTGATCTCATTCAGCACATTATGTTAAATCATTTTCAGCAAGAACACCTATTAGTAATCATTTCCAATTCCAGGGAAGACGAAGGAGGCATTTTGGCATGTGACTCGAGAACCTGCTGGGCTGCTTCTTCAGGCTGGCAAAACAGGAACCATGGTGAATTCTGAAGTTTAGTCAAACAAGCCTGAAGTTTAATTCTCCATGAGTGGCTTTGACTGTGACATGCCTTCACTCCAACCTGCAGACAGCATCTCATGTGCTGCTGGGCACAGAGCCTGGTGGAGGGCTTGAAACGTGCACAGCTGCACTGAGCTGTTTGGGTTGCTTCCTACTTAAAGATAAGGTGTATAATGAAAAGATAAATAAGCCCTAATCCAGGTCCTGCTAGACAGAATGGAAAGATGCCCAACAGCTTCTGTGAGCATTGGATTGAACTATTCATGAAAATTAATGGCATGCAGAGCTAATAGGCTGTTCCTTGGCCTCAGAATTATATTGCACCTTCTGGGAACATATTGTAGCCTGCTGGTAGATCAGTCTGCTGCATCTGAACTCCCTTGGGGCCAGACTCTGCTTTCTTTGCACCCTGCATGGATAAACCCATGAAAAGGGAGGGAAGCAGCACTGAATCTAGATTGGTATTTTCTTAAAATCTCTGTTTTTCCCAGGTACAAGTTTATTTCTCAATATTCTGATGCAGCAGCAAATTAGTTCTTCCCAGTAGGCTGTGGATTTTATTCTGGTCTTGCCAATGTTGCTCTTTCTGACTACAAGCATCAGAAGAGGTTCTGCTGGCCAAGAGAACAAGCCTTTCCCAGTTGCTTCACGAGTCTTGTGATATTCTAGCGACTCCAGCAGGGCAAGTCAGATTAACTGTGCATGAATATTTCCAACAGAGTATTGCAGTAGAAGCTAGAACTGTGCAAATAATTATGGTTTGGATTTGGAGCTGAATAGACAAAAAGTCATTTTGAGTAGACCTGAAACAATATTTTTCTTTTTTCCATCAAACAAATTTCCTTTTGGAGTTAAACAGGATAATTTGTTTTCTGGACCATGATATTTTATCAGATTATGGGTTGAAACTCCCTGGAGACTGCTGGCACATCCTGTAAGCTTCTTGCATGTGCCCAATCTACATAAGGCAAAAGTGACAAATTCGT
>NW_009909711.1:69952-87351 GCF_000696875.1 Nestor notabilis | reverse complement strand
AGCAGGAATACTGGGACATGTCCTATCATCATGTATATCTCCCTAGGTGGAAACCCCATGGTTTGTGGTATTTTCTACCCTTTCCAACCCTGTGAGGCATTTGTTAATTTGGTACCTGAAATGTCTGAGACCTTCCTGTATGCTGCGTACATTGCTGCACTTTGAGATAGCAGGATATCATCATCAGATCTGAGTAAGAGCTATTTCATCCACTGGTATCTTCCCTCGGATCTAGACAAGTGCAATCAGCTAAACTATAGGAACGAATTAGAAGTGGTTAAAAGGGTTCCCATTAAGGCAACCATCCCTCATGATCATATGCATGCCCTTTACACCTAGACTTTATCTGGAAGGTAATGTACATTTGACATTTTACATATCATCGTGTTGTCTCATTGCCCTCTAGCCCGCCTGTCTCTCTGCATTCCATCACTGCTCTTGCTGCTTCTTACCCTTTCCTGCCTCAAGGTTTCTACAATCGTTTTCCTCATAAGTAAAAAATATTGGCTTCGAGAAATCACTTACATTTAGTCTATAATATAGCAGAGACAAATCATTGTGACCATTACAAAAGATCTCTTCGCCCCTTCTGTAGAATGTTTACTCATGGAGTATTTGCTCTTTTGTGTCCTTGATGGTAGTTCATTGGCAAAACCACTTAGTGACAGAGAACCTCCGGCCAAAGACAAGTTACTGATAAGGGGATTAAAGCAAATATGGTCTCTCAGGCCCTTTTACTCTGTCAGTGCTTGGACTTGCTTAGCTGCTCAGGTGCTTCCTGTGTATTCCCAGTTCCTGAGGTAAAACTGTCTCCAGACCTCTACTTATCCTTGGATGCACAGTGTAAACTGAATTCATGCTGGTGGAGGGAACATGCTTCATAGTATCCTCTTTGGATAACCAGCTCTTTGGAATAGTTGAGAAGGAAAGTAAACAAACCTATCAGGGAATTGGCATTTTCCAAAGAGAGACTTTTCTAAACTGAGATGTTACCATAAACTTAGAACAAAATCATAGAATAATAGAATGGTTTGGGCTGGAAGAGACCTTAAAGCTCATCCAGTTCCAATCCCCTGCCACAGTCAGGGACCCCTTCCACTAGAGCAGGTTGCTCCAAGCCCCTGTGTCCAACCTGGCCTTGAACACTGCCAGGGATGGGAAATACTTCCTTGCATTCTGTTTAAGGTTCAGGTTATGGGAGCAACTCTTTGGTAATCTGCAAACTACATCACACTGAAATCCAATGCACTGCACAACAGCTGACTTCACCAATTCATTCTGCCAATACCAAGAATTTGGAGAGTCCCTTCTCAATCCATAGGACTGGTTCCAACCCTCTCACCCACATGCAGCTAGATAAAAATACTATGGTTTTAGTTTGTGATCCCACAAGGAAAGAGCTCTTTGTATCCTGTAATTTGGGGCAGTTTCTCTATCTGCTGTCTTGAAAATGTGGATCACAGTATTTTGAGGGATCAACTTTGTCCAGCAGAGGTTCAAGTACCAGCTACCTGGGAAGGGACCATCTCATCTCATAGGAGACACCATCTGAACTGGTTGTTGCTGGCGGTTTCATTGGTTCACCCAGCACTGAATCGGCAGCTTCAGTGATTTGGATGTGATGCTTTCTGACACTCTCTAAATATGGCTTTTGTAATTGAAGGTGGAGGTATATTAATGGAGCCAAGTGTTCTTCTGGGATGGGAAATAAAGAAAAGTCTGGTGGGATGGGTTTACCAATACCTGCAAGGTCAAGTTATTTTATTTTTGAGTCAGAACAGAAGAGCTGGCGGGGAGGGTGGGGGGAAGGAGAAATAAGCTTTCCAGGTATGTGCTTGTATTCTGGTTGTGTTTATTTTGGGGTTAAAAAAAGGCATGCTTTATGTGCTTGTATTCTGGTTGTGTTTATTTTGGGGTTAAAAAAAGGCATGCTTTCCTTTTCCTTTATATATTTGCCTACTGCTTTCCTTCTTTTTTTACCTTCTGGGGAAATGAAAGCATAGAAGGAAGCTGAACTGAAAGAGAGTTAGAAAAAAATGACAATAGTCCTAAAATGGAAAATAGAGAAGTGAATGTTCGTGGGGTTTCACAAATTAAAATGATATGCCGATGGTTTAAGTTGAAACAAAAATCACCAAACCTCTTATTTAGGCACTTTAAAATATGAAATTATTTATTAAAATGAAAGTGAACATTATAAAGTCTGAAGAAAAATATTTTTTAAATAAGCAGGTATTTATACATTTGCATATATATAGTTATGGGCATACACTTAATGGACATAATGGAGGGCTCAGAAACACGTGGAGTATTCTGGCCCCCTCTAAAATATTTTGTGTTGTGGCATGCTAGAGCTGTGTCTTTGGGTTTTATTCATAAACTTCATGTTTATGGAAACGTGTGGACCTTCTATTTTCCACAGAAACAAATGTGATTTGAGCATCTGATTGTGTCATGCCTTTGCTCAGTATTTCTGCTCCAACAGTCATCAGCGGAACAGTTAAAACATTGAAATATAAATTGCCATCCTTGAGGCTTGAGTTAACACCTTTCTGTTCACCAGCTCGCTGTGGTTTCACAGCTAACACCTCACCTCTTTCTGTGTAAGGCAACACTTTACATTACAGTTTGTGGTCTGGCAGGAACACTACAGAGTTTATCATAGTATCATGGTTTAACCCAAACCGGCAACTGAGCCCCACGCAGCTGCTTGCTCACTCTCCAATGGTGGGATGAGGGAGAGAATTAGAAGAGTAAAAATGAGAAAACTCCTGGGTTGAGATAAAGACAGTTCAGTGGTTAAAGCAAGAGCTGTGTGCACAAGCAAAGCAAACCAAGGAATTCATTCACCACTACCCATGGGCAGGTAGGTTTTCAGCCATCCCCGGGAAGGCAGGGCTCCATCACGCCTAATGGTGACTTGGGAAGACAAACACCATCACTCAGAACATCTTCCCCTTCCTTCTTTTGCCAAACATAGATTGGGCCCCATTCTACACCGTTATTGCCATATGTTAAGAAGGACTTAATGTGCCTAAAAAGGCAAAGGAACAAAATTTTGGACTAAATACTGCAGGGTTATGAGTTCCCTTTCTAGAGGCATTTGCTCAAAATGATTTTCTTCTCTTTTGGGCCCCAGTGATGCAAGTATACTGGGCAGTTGCTGGGGCTGCAGGGGCTCAGGTCTCCCATGGGCAGTGCCGGTGAGAGATCAAGCCCATACAATGTCAGGAAGAAGGCTGATGGTAAAATGAGTATTGAATGAGAGTGGACATCAGCTTTTGTTGCAATGCTTTTGCTGTAGCCCAGAGACTGCAGACCCATTCCCTTACTGGGAAAGAAAATATTTATTTCCATTTCAGAAAGGAGATTTTAACAAGTCATTGCAGCAGAGTGAGAATTTAGTTTGACAGAGTGTCAGGATAATTATACACAATTTGGTTTTGTTTAAATATGTTAAGCACCATTGTTTCTTTCCCACTTTAAGGATTGACTTGAGTGCTTGGTTGCAGCAGTTTTCCTTAATTGCTTTAATCCTTGGCCTTAAGAAAATGAATACTTTAAATTTACACTTGTTAAGTACACTGCTAATGAAGAAAAGGCTTTAGCAATCTTTGGCAGAGCAAAACTGTATGTAAAAAAAGAAAGCAAAAAGAAAAAAGTGAGAGGGTGAAGCTAATCACCAAACCATTCTGTTAACGCTTATTTTAATCATCCTGCCTGCCCTTCCTGGCAGACAGAGCCATTAGGCTGCAGAGGCAGGAGGCAGCTATCACCATCAAATGGCGCTGATGTTGAGAATTGGGCCCAGGAGTACAATTTGACTTGTCAGTTTATATAGACATAAAGCTTCATTGTTGTGCACAGACACAACTGGCTTTTTAAAAGTCTATTTCCCTCCTGATGATGTGAGAATCTGCTCCCTTGTCTCCCACTGTTCCCCAGCCCTCAAATTTATTAGATAGTGTTTATAACCCTGTGCAGGGTGGACGTGGTAGTGCAGGGGCAGGTGGGCTTCCTCAATGCCATGAGCACATCACAGCCACCACACTTCCCAGCTTCAAACCATGAGGTACCCGTGAGGGTGGAGGGAGTGAAGAGCTTTAACTCACATGCAGGGTGATGTCTCCTTGCAGGAAGCTTTAATCTGCCCATATCACTGCAAAGTCTTCAGAATTGTTAATTATCTGTGGAATTAAGTGTGTGTGTTACAACACACAGGATGCTCAGAACAAGAGAGGAGCTAACAGTGTGTCCTTGGGGGGCAAAAATGAAACCTCTCCAAAATTTAATTAATTACTGGAAATGTACAATCTGTTCTCAAAACCAGCTCGTGTAGCTATTTCCCATGTATACGAAACTTATCTTTCTGACAACTAACTTGTGTGCTAACATCTTCTTTTGGCTGAAAACACCTCCCAGTGTCTCAGGGAGCCACTGAAAGGGTTTCAAGTAGTGCAGTGCAGCATTTTCCCCAAATTTCAGCTTTTACATTCTGCAGAATGGAGGAAGTGTTTGTTGGTGCCCACACTGAGCATTTGCTGCTCCAAGAAAAAGCAAGCTTTAAAATCCCGCTTGACTGAGTTGCAACCTAATTATAGCTATCCAAGTGCAGGTATTCCAATAAGCAGGGGAAGCAGGGAAGGAAAACAGCCTGTGTCCCACATTGCCTGGATAGTTGTAGCATTGTGTGTGGAGCAGGCAAAGCTGCCCTTCCTGTGTATAATGGCAAAAACTAATCATGAATTTGAGGTAAACAGTAAAGCAAATCCAACCAAACATTTGTAACTCCCTTTGTCTATGTAAATTATTTCTGTGTACTTGCAGCTTGCTTCTAGGGATTGTAACCTCCGTGGAAGTGGGAAGGTATTGCAATACATGGGGGGTTTAATGGAAGGTCTATTTTTAGAGTATCTTTTTTCTTGAACAATCACTTTTCCTTCTTTTTTGTAAGGAAAAAGGCTGTTCTCCTTCGTTACATTCGTGCTTTTGAAGTGGCAAATGCACACACCTGCCAGATCATGTACAGCATGGGGGTTACGCAGGGTTTTCTTCAGCTGAAACGTGATTGTGAGCAGTAACTGAGATTAGCTCCCCAGGAGAAGGGACTCTGCTCCCCTCCTGATTTTTTTTTTCTTTTTTTCCTCAATAAAACAGTTGCACTTAATGCATTTACGAGCAGACTCTAAGTGCTAACAGACTTTCTTCCCATACCCTGCCATCTCTGTGGCAGCCTTACTGAAGAAATAACAATGCATAAAGCTGCATAAACACTTAAGGTCTTAGTGTCTGCTTCCACTGGCACTTTCAGATATTCTTGTTGAAGATGATTTCATTTTACACTTTCATGTCTGAAGTGCCTGGTTTGGAGATCTCAGAGTTTGGGGGTTTTTACATATATTAAGTTTCCTACCAGCTCTGTGAGTGCATTAAGGTGTGATGCTGAGATGTGAAGGGACATTGTGAAGTTCTGGAGTGAGTTAGGGTAAAGCTGCTAAGTGCAGATACACCCATGAATCTATGAACAAGCAAATGGAGGGAGGTAGACTGATGGCCCATCTACAGTTACATGGAGTAATCCAACATGTGAAGTTCATGCTTCCGTTTAGGAAACTGTGGACCTAAGGCAGCTGATAGATATGCTGGGATGTGTGGGATGTGGTTCCCAGCTTTAAGCACCATTAAAAACTTGGATGACTCTAAAGAACTTTGCTTCAGCTTTTTTTTCTGGAGAATAATACTGCTGCCATTAACAGAATCAGACTGTCACCCTGATGACTCTGACCTAATGGAGCTGAGGCCTGTGAGCTATAGTAGTTGCTGCTCTCTGAAGGTGGACACATCACATATTTTAGTAAGATGTAACATGTTCATGTTACGGTTGTTTTAGTAGGGCTGGGGCTCTACCTTCACTGCTGTGGTGTTTCCTAGCAAATGCATATGGAAAAAATTCTAAGAATAAACACATGTATGGAGTGTCCCAGCTTTTTTTGCTCTAGAAAGGTACATCCAGGGAGTCCTTTGCCACAGGTGAATTCTCAGGGGGAGTTTTGTAAAGAAAGATAAGCAGAACAGCCAGAACCTTTACCTGCCATTGACTGTCAATACAATTCAGATGTCTAAGTGTCTTAAAGACTTTTGAAAAGCCAGCCCTTTATCCTTCTGTATTAGGTTGCGGTGAGCAGTATTGACACTAAGGAGGATGTTATTAGCATGTGATTTTCTCCTCTCATCTCGCACAAGGGCATTAGGCAGGATTGCCTTCTGCTGCATGTGAACAGAAGAGCTTTGGATTGATGTGTCAGCACTTTGTGTTCCTGGGATGCTCTCGTGAACACGTGCAGGAGGAACATAACAGTAGAACAAGGACAGTTCCCAGGTTAGATAATGTGCTCCATTGATTAACATCCTTTACTCTGCTTGTAAACATAATGAAGCTGAGAATAATCTGGTGTTTTCCTGCTACTTTTAGCAACCTCTTGTCATTTTAAGCTGCTGATATTTCTTCTCTGGTGCTACCTGGTGATCCTTTTTACGTGTTTATTACTGTTGCTTCTTTTCAAGAAATAAATTTGCTGAGAGTAAAGAAAGTTGCTCATTAGGGCAATGTAATTAAAGGAAAAGTAGACATCATGCCAAGTTCCGTCTTCTCTACAATGCACCACCTTGGAGATTGCCTGAAACTCAATTACTTATTGCTATGCTTATTAGGGAGAACAATGTGCTGAAATGATCCTAATAACCTTGTTTTCTACATGTGAGTCATGTAATACTTTTTTCTTTAGTGCCTTAATCACCACGTATAAAATGGGTCTATTTCTAGAGGGAGAAAGGGAAGGTGGGCCCACATGGTGGGTGTTCTCCGAATCGCTACTCTCCGTGGAGAGTTTTGTGTTTCCTGCTGGTCCACAGTCATTTTTGTTTGTTGTTCTTTCCTTTTAATTACATGGAACAGCACTTACTAAAGAATTACATCTTGATAACCAGTTTTCCTCTGGTGAAATGAAAATGTTGATCCTCTGCCTCGCTCCTGTCCTTTGGGGGAAGGAGTGTGCAGTATCTTCCATGTCTTAGCCTCTTCTTCTTTACCCCATGGTTTCATCGAGACAAATAACTTCTGCAATAGAAAGCTGCCATTAACAGTTGCTAAATAACCTTGTTCTGATAATTAGTCCAGTGCCCAGCTTTTTTCTTCAGTGTGCATAACTCTGAATAACTCTGTTCTGTCCAGGTCTTCGGAAGAGGCCTGAAGCCATAAAGGAAACATGATGTACTCCCATCCAACCTACAATACACATACCCTCCTTTGCTCCATGCTCAATCCTACCCCTTTAAATGCACAGGCCAATTGTCCCAATTAACTGGACATTCCAACTTAAGCAAAGGACAGAAGTCTTTGGTAATAAGTATGGCCAAAACTGTTATGGGTATGTGGGGGAACTGCCTGAGGTTCAAGCTCTGTGGTGGCCGAGCTCATCTGAGTACCAGTAAGTTCCCCAGAGATTCTTGGTCACAAATGAAACAATCAATCACAGAATAATTGTGTGCAAACCTCACTTCTGATCTGAATTGTGGATGGAAGTGGCTGAATGTTGAAAGTATCCAAGGGAGAGGGAGGAAGGTCATTTGTTCTAAGAAAATGAGAGCTGAGCACTACTGAGAAAACAGCGTGGAAGAGAACTGGAGAAATGGAAGGATCTCTCTTCAGTGCATGTCTGTGCATATGAAAAGACTAGTCCAAGTACTACCAGGGTCTTATATATTGTGTAAACTACGAGTTATAGGTCATATGAATATGCTGTTCCTGAAAAACGCTGTGTTTTCAACTTAGAAGGAAATGCAGAGTTGTATCGTTAACCTTTCCTTCTCTCTTTTTCATGTCAGAATATTTCAGCCCTTTTATGTAGAGCATGAGGGGACATGATTGAAAAGTCCTACCCTTTGATGTTTGTTTGTTGCATTATCCACTTTTCATGGCTCTATTATTCCAGAATCCTATTGAGCCATTCTAACAGCAGTAGAAACCTCCACTGCTGTCAGTAGGGAATTCCTGCCTCTAAATCGCATAATTTGGCCCCTTTTACTTCACCTGGGGCCAGATTATTGAAAGTATTGAGCACCAGCTTTCCAAAGGCTTCGCACCTCCCACTGCTCAGCACAGAGCAGCTCCTGTTGTGACCCTTTAAGGACAGATTTGCAAAAGATCTCAGCAAGTCCCTCTCTTTCACCAAAGAGCTGAGCCCTTTCTAAAATCTGTCCAGCTTTGTTTAGTGCTAAGCTGGAAGATGAGGACTTGTGAAAATATGGCTTTTAGCAGACTCTCTGATATGGAAAATACAAAGCTAAAAACATCAAGAAGGACTTGAAACAAGTGTTTGAGAAAAGGCAAACATCCATGTTTCAAGATCTGCCAATTTTTATTGACTTGATAGAGGGGCTGGGAGAAAATTTGGGATCTGAACAGGTTTTCCCATAATTGCCCAGTAGGAGGTTTCCTGCACATTCCCCTGCAGCAGCTGCCAGGCAGGATGCTGGAGCAGAGCACAGATGTGCTGAGGCAGCACAGCAATTCCTGTGTTCCCAAAAATGCATTCACTTAGCAAAATGTGATTTGCAAGCGAAGTAGCACAAAGCAGCCATTATTCCTCCACCAGCCTTCCCAGGGGAAAAAGCGGGGGGGAAAAAGGGAAAAGGAAAAGAAAAAAGATTGATTTGCACCTTATAAAAATGTGTTGAGTTTTTCTTTTGAAGTTTTAAATCCAAGATTCTTCTTGCGTGCATTACACTGCCTTGTTCTCCAGAGAGGCTTCCCTGATGGGGCTAGCAAGAAAAATCTGTGCAGAACAGTCTGTGTAAACTTGGAAGCTTATGGGTTCATAGGAGAGTGGTAGTTCTTGACCTGGAAGTTACTGCAGGCAGGTGGAGAATATGATGGGGAGAGGGTATTTCAGTATACAAAAATGCAGGAGTTTTGGCTTTAACTCCAGGCAGCACCTGAGCTCCCTGGAAAGTAGTTGGGATACCATGCATCTTGCATGTGTCTGCTGGAGGCAAAGGAACACCAAAGCCTCAGCAGCCACTTCAGGACCTGGCATGGTTCAATGCAAAACAGCCATTTGGTTTTGATGTCTGGAGCTGCACAAAACACCTAGAGAGCTTTGGCACATCTTGCCTGCAGTCTTCTGAGACCCACTGGGAACTTAGGATATCCTTTGGTTATCCAGCCCCACTTGAATTTGGTTTCACTTTGACATGAGTACTTTTTAACATGAAATCAGTGAAAAAGAAATAAAGCAAAGGGGGAGGAGCAGGCTTGGCGAAAGCCTTTATCACTGTTACAGGGCTGTGCAGCTTCTGTAATTATCCCTCACCTTCTTCAACAGTGTATAATTCAACGATTGCATCCAGGGCATACTATTAACTTTCTTTTCTAATTCTGTGACCCCAAAGCTCATTAATTCTTTTTACTACTCTCCACTTGATGCATGTGTATAAATACACGGAGGGCAGTGGCTAAAGAAGCGTTATGGATTTCATACCTTTGCTTCATCCGCCACATTATAGCAAATGACAGTTGATTAGGTCTTTCTATAGATCATTACCAATTGTTTTCTACCTTGCAGATAGGGCTGTTACGACAAATCTATCATATCCTAGAGATCCTATGCAGCTTGTTATTTCTGTGTGATTTATTACACTCACAGTAGAAATGTTGTTAGCGAACATTGGGGAAGCAGTGAATATATTGAGAAATATCAATGTATCCTCATGTTCTGGCTTGCAGTGACAGTCAGTGATCCATCTCACTGACACTTACCTTGTTAACATTTTGATCAGATGGCAAATTTGTCATTTTTCATGGTAACAAGTATAAGTTTGTACAAGGATTACAGAAACATGGGGAAGATAAAGGGCCCCTCTCTTAGTTTTTCCCAGTGTGGTGTAATCAGTAATCTTCCTGGAAAATGAAATACTTTGTGAAAAAGCTTATCCACTGGAAAATATGCCAGTGTTAGAAAGCTCAGATTTCTCTTCATTTGAGGATTGAATGAGTTCTCTTTGCAGCCATTACTGACACTTTGATTAACACACCAAACCAACATGAAATGATAATATAGAACGAAAAGGTTTACAGTCAGATTTCCTCTCCTTGATTGTAGTGGGGAACACAAAGGTCTCGCAACTAAAAGTGAAAGCACTATCTCTGTGAACACCAGAGTACAAAATACTGCAAACACGATGTTGCACATCTCTTCTAATCCTTGCAGTCAAAGCGTCTTCTCAGCTCGCTGTTTGTCGGCTCTGCTGCTCTCCTGTTCCAAAGCGTGGGCATGAAAACTGTGCTCAAAGCACAAGTGGCCTACACAAGGGGAAATTACAGCCCCTCATGTAACAGAGGCCTTTCAAGGTGCCAGTGACACATCTGCACAGCCCATAAACATACAGGAAAGGGGGTAAAAGAGTGGGGTGTTGCCTCTTTGGACAATAGCTGTTGGTGAGCTTGGTGAGCTGTTCATCATCTCTGTGCATGGTGTTCATAAGGGCTTGTCCATGCAAAAGATGTGTAGGGCAGCACTGATACAAAATCTCAAAATCATAAAATTGTTTAGGTTGGAAAAGACCTTTAAGATCATTGAATCCAACCATTAAGCCAGGACTGCCAAGTCCTAAACCTTTAGGGTTAGTGGAGGGACCACTAAACCATGTATCTCAGTGCCACATCTACATGTCTTTTCAGTACCTCCAGCAATGGTGACTCCAACCATTACTCTGGGCAGCCTGTCCCAGTGTTTGACAGCCCTTTTGGTGAAGAAATTTTTCCTGATATACAATCTAAATCATCCGGCACAGAGGATTTGTGCATGAGTTAAGCTTCCCATTAGGACCAAACCAGGCTAAATCCAACAGAAATAGCCCTTCTTCTAGGACTTGCATGAAAGTTGCTTTCATTCAATTATTCTCTTTTAGTTTCCTCCACTGAAAACTTCTTGGCTGCATTACTTCAAATATCAGTGAGCCACAAATAGCAAGTGCCAAATGCAATCTCTCAGTCAACACAATGGGAAAAACAAGGGGCTGAACAAACTGTTCTTCATTTTAACCTGATAGATTAAAAACATACAGACTAGATAGATCTTGAGAGCACTTAGACTAGAGTTATATTGAAATACAGCAGCTTTTCATTCTGATCTTTACCTAAATGACCGGGGAGATCTGATCTTCAACTGGGTTTGGCTTTATCTTGTTGCTGCTTTTCTGACTTTCTTTATAGTGCATTGTAAATGTTTTGAACGTATTATTAAAAAGGCTCAAATTGTATTCAAAGAACGTGCACAGAAAACTGCTTCAGTTGTGTCACTTTGGTCTTAACAGTACAGCTTTGAATTGTTTGATTCTTCTAATGTTATGCATAGCAATGCAATAGTTCAGGCACCAGAGAACTCGAGCAGCGAGTCTTAATGCTCTGCAGCAATTTGAGAAAGCACAATGTCATCTACTAGAAGGTCTAATTGTTATGATTAATATTTAGCATAGGGAAGCCTATGTGGAAGGGCACAAGTTACATCTGCTTGCTGAATTGAATGAATTACTGCTTTTTCATTTCCTTTTATTTTTAGCATGCTCTTGAATAGCAGAAAATGTATGAGTATGTATTTGCTATAGCTGTATCTCTTGTACTAAAGGCTCTGCCTTTTAAAATGCTACTCTTCAGACGTCTGGCCCGGGGGAGCAGGTGGGCAGCAGCACATTTGCTGCTTATTGAAGTGTGAGCTGAGCATCTTTAATGGGGGCACATTTAGGTGCACTAAATGTGCAGCTGCACCAGAGTGCAGAGATCAGACAGATACAGGAGCAGGGGTAACAAGGTGAAGGGAGACAGGAAGGAGTTCTGGCAGGTGGGAAGGTTTCCCTCCTGAAACCAGCTACAGCAAGGGCATCTCACTGATGTACCAGGGCCTGATGGCACTTTCTGCCTTTTTAATATTGCCACATCATGAATACTTCTGGTAACTTAATAAGTGCTTCTTCTTACTGAAAACAAGGAGACTTCATTAAGAAGGAAGAAAAAGACTTGATTTCCAGCAGGTATTGCTGAAAGAAGTTGGGCAAAATGTTTTCTGGGAGAAGAACTAACAGTGAAACAGGTGCAATGAGAATAGGCAGTGATGTAAGTTTAAGAGAGCGGTTTGACAAGATATTGCTGCAATTTGTCTTTAAGATCACACAGAAAGCTGACACGTTTCTCTAGCTCTTGGTGACATTCATATAAGAAAAGTTTCCTGAATCACCAGCTTGAAGTTTCGGACAATGGTTTCTGATAAAGGGACGTTGGAAATCTTCACCTTCTGAAATTGGTGACTCATTTGCCGTTATCTCCATTGAACAGCTGAGATCTTCCCTTTAGGAAGAGAGATGAAAAATTATCTTCTGAATGTAGCATATTGCTTCCGATTCCAGAGAGGAGAAGGGAATTAATGTTGAGGATGGTGTTGCAGTAATTAGTTTCAGATGCAAGGGGCTGAGAGTAAATCCCAACAAGCAGCAAGCAAGGGATTCACCAGCAGAGCAGCTGGGGGGCGGTACTTGTTTTTTAGGATATGCAATCAGTGATGTTCATCAGTGTTTTGCTCCTTAATAATTAGAGCAAGATTTTTAAAAAAAAAAAAAAAAAGGAAGAGAAAAAAAAAAAGAGCAGATTATTGCTGAGAATTCATTTATGGCTGTATCAGGAATTAATGCTAAACTCTGAAGGTGGTTAACACTTTTGACTGAGAGAGCATATGGGGGTGGTTAGTGCCTGATCATGGGAATGCAGACCACCAGCTTCTGTTCAGTGCACTGGGAGCTGAGGACATATGTGCTCACGCAGGCTCCTTGGAGTCCAGTCCTGTTCCTATTTAAACCAGTGTGAAGATATATTAAGCTCAGTTGGCATTAAGCTGGGGTCTTAATTTAAAAATTCCCCAGGGAGTACATATGACATAGCTGAACCATCTCCTTCCTCTTTACCTGAGTGATGGAGCTCCTCCCCTTGGGCTGTTGTCATCTCTCATTTGCTGTCATTAATACAGAAGAATTTCCTGGCCCTCTTGTGACCGTCGTGACCCTCTTGTGCACCTTGTTTTATCAAACCATGGAGTTTGCTGGTTCTTAGCAGGAGAGTGTATTATCAGACTGTGCATTACATGCTGGCAAATTGCAGCCTCTGTCTCTCTGAGTTTTGTTCAGTCATTTAGATTTTACCTACATCTAAAATATAATGTTCTTAAAAGTCAGCCCAACTTATTTGGATTTGTAAGGAATAAGCATGTTTGTCCTCAAATTTCCATGAGGGCAAGCTTGCAGGTAATCAAAGGCTTAGATGGTAAAATTTAGCTGCATTTGCATTTCATTTCTCTACCATAAAAACCAAACACACATCTCCCTAAAAAACCCAAACCAAGACAAAAGCCAACACCACTGAAAAACAAGGTGGTGTTTAGTGAGTATCTGTGGCTTCTGACGGCTTTGAGTAGCTGATTGCTAGTGGGCCGGAAGACTTGCATGCTTCCAGTGAGGGCTTGATCTTGTGATGATCCAAAATAGCAATTGCATTAACTAGCAGTTTTGATATGCTTAAAGCTAGGTTACAGTCCATTGCACCTAGGGAAGCAGAGATCAAAATCTCAGAGACTTTGAGAACCAGTGAGAAGAGAGCAGGTTCCAGTTCTCTTACCGGAACCTGTACATCTGCAGAGTTTTCTCTAGACTGAACATAACTCTTTGAAGCAATCTGGGTGAATGCCTTGCAGTTTCTCAATTCAGAACCATGTCAGTGGTGCTGGTGTTTCTCCTCACCCTCCCAGCTTGGTGGTGTGCACAACATAAAAGGGAGAGACCTGGGGGTTCTAGCAGGGTGGCCCTGTTGGCTTCGTTGGGCAAGGTCAGACCCAGTTCTTGACTTCAGCTCTCAGGCAGGATTTGCTGGGGTTCTGGCTGGTAGGGCTTCCTCCCTACTTTGGTTACTGAAGCAGTTATTCACAGTAAAGGCTGGTTTTATCCTAGTCATCAGTATGCTAGAAATGCTATGACCTCCTTTTCAATTTATTTGTTTTACTAAGAATTGAAAGGTAAAGATTATTTCAGTACAAAGCTGTAAGTTGCTAGATCTTTGATTTCTCCTCCTTCACACATCCTCAGCCTTATTCACAGATAACTGACAAGGAAAGAGCAGCAAGTGTGAAAACAGTTCATCTTGCCGAGAATAAAGGTAAACCACCATCAAAACAATGTTTTTGTATGTGTGTTTTTGTATTTCTGGCATCCAGTATCAGTAGGGAGGTTCTCATCTGAAGCAGAGTAAGCCTGAACGGGGTATCTGAAAGCCAGGCTTTAACCCAGGTGAGTCAGAACACCACTGAACTCTAATGAGTTTATAGACAAATACTGAGTTTTGGTCAATACAGGCTTGACAACCCACTTAGAGCAGGTCACTGGCCTTTGCAAATGGACATTGGGAAATGTCCTGTATCTCTCATAGCCATGATTTTACTTTTTAATGGATTCCAGGTTGCTGTGGCAGAGAAGTCCATACATTGACTTCTTGCTAATAGTGCTTAACATTCCTATGAAACTTAGTTGTGTTTCTTCTTTTCTTTATTATGGGAATATTACAGTCATGGCACTGCCGAAATGAGGATGTAATGCATTCCTTCTCCTGCCTCATTTTCTACTCCTATGAAAGCCTTCACATGGAAAAGACAGACTTACTTTGTTGTGGGCAGGAGGTATATAACTTGGCCAGGATTTACAAAGAAATGAAATTAGTTTTGTGGAACTTCTGTGGGGTTTATGCTTCTATTTTGCTTTGTGATGGGCTGGCAACTCTGTAGCATGAGCTGAATGGTTGCCCATGTCTATGTGGTATTATTTATCTGCAAATGCCAGATTGTCTTGTCAGAAAATCAAACACACACAATGTGCTTTCATTGCCAAGAATTATGTAAAGTTATTTTTGCTTTGTTTTATTAATTTATGTGTTTATTTCAGTATAGGATTTCTACTACTATCTTTGTTTTGCCAGCATCTCTTGCTTCCGTTTCTGTTCTGGCAGGACGAGCCTGACTTTCTTTTGCCAAGAATAATGTATGTCACTTCTGTCAGGAATTCTTTCTATGAGTTTTTTACATTAGATGGGGAATGTTGGTGAATTTCAGGTGCTCAGTGCATAGACTGCCTGTAGGTGCCACAGAGAACGTCCACATTGCAGGTCTTTTTCTGTAAAATTTCAAGTTGGTTTGGACGCCAATGTAAGTGTGCATTTGCTTAGTGTGGAAATACAGTTTGTCCCTTTAGAAAGCATTTATTTGCTTTGCTTGAGACTGCTTGTTCCACTAGGATTTTATTAGGGATTTGGTGCTTGTTTCTTTGGTGTAGTGCTCTTTGGTTACCATTTGAGTGGACTGCAAAGATAACTAAATCTTTTCTTGCCACCAGTTTTCAAAATACTTACCACTAGAAGGTAGCACTTCATATTAAAAAATGATGTTGGCTTTGCGTATTGGAGCATGTTGAATTGAAAGGATGTGTAGTGTTTAGAATAGAAAGTAAGGGGTTAAGACAGAGATGCTCACTCTTGCTGTAATTACCAAGGTGGCTGACTGCATACCAAAAAAGGATTTTAAATACACTGGACTGGATGAACTGATGGGAACAGCTTGTCAGGATGGTGGACTTAAAAATACAGCAGTTATTTTCCGTCTTTTAATGTGTAAGGCTGTGTAATGCAGCTTGGGCTCTCCCACCTGAGGGACATGCATGCCAGTTGGCACGGAGCTCCCCTCGTGCTTGGCATGGCTGCTCTTCTGGGCCAGCTCTACTGAAGGAATGTGATTTGCTATGAAAAATGTGTTGATGGGGCTTGACTTTGTGCCACCAGGCAGATTAGCGAATTGCTTCGTCTGCCTCCCGTTGCTTTATCCCAGCCAGCAACATTGAAGCCTTTATGATTTTGCAGGTCTTCATTAAATATAGCTGTTTCCGTATCTGATTACTGAGCCCCATCTGGGGAGAAATGAGCCTTTCATCTGTGTATTATGAGGCCATATCTGAGCACTTTGATTCCATAACACACTAAAACCAGACAAACTTTCTGTTCAATTACATTTCCAGCTTGTCTCCGAGTTCTCTATGAGCCCTGTCCCCAGCACATAATGGCTGGGGTTAGGACATTCTTTTTGTTGTTGTTTTTAATTGCTCTTTTACTGCTAAATGCAATTTTTGTAATTGGTTACATTACTCCAGGGTTTTATTTTAAAGTAATCTAACTTTTGCAATCATTCTACATATGCTGCCCTTAACATTTGCCTATTATTTGGAATAATTTCACTAATTTATCACCACTGTTTAGATATGCGTTGTTTTTATAACACTGGCAACTGAGTTAAAGCACACTTGTTGGCTTAAAGGCAAAGTGTGCTTCACTAAATCAGGCAGCTTTCTTTTCCCTGTCTGTTACTACATATTTACTCAGTTTTTTTCCCATGTGCTCTATTAAAAATGGCAAATATTCTGGTAAATAAATTAAAATTATTTTGATTATAGAGTAGAAGTAATGGATAATGCTGAGATTTTAATTTTTTCTATTAAAATTCTAAATTATTCCTCAATATTTAAACACGTAATTACTCTTTCACCTAAGGTTAGCTCTAATATTTGGTGGTGGCAGTAGTGAAGGGAGCAGAACTGATGATTAGCTCAGTTGGTGCCTGGCCTATTCATCTCCTGAGTCAAATGGTGGGGTAGGGATAACCCAAAAGTCAGTACAGTCAGTCCTCCTGAGCAAGAGCTTTGTCATCAGGTGTCTTCTTTACATACAGGGCAAATAGAGATGTTTAATGGTGGTGCTGGTCTCTCATCTTCCTGTTTTCCCACTAGTGCAAACTACAGAGACCAAGCAAATGCAAAACGTGGGAGTTATGGGCAAATTGCTTTCTTAAAGGAAAATTTCCTTTGAAAATGGGCTTCCACTGTAAACAGGCTGTACCTCCATGAGTACAAATAAAGAAACACTGACATATTTCACCAGATATGTATTAAAGCTGTCTCTAGGGACGTGGAAGAAAGGCTTCCTTCTGAATGCACATGGAGGGAACAGTACACAGTTTGTTGTTCAATAGCCCTGGCTAAACTCTTTTAAATGAATACATGCATATATTTCTGAGAATTGGCATGTGAAAAACCCTCGTAGGATATCTCTTCGGGTATGCTGTAGTATTAACATATAACTGATACTGAGACCAGCCTTTTCTCAGCGGAATAACTCTTCCATTGATGGTCATGCTGCAAACAACAAAAATCTGAGCTAAGAATTTCTCAGATACGCAGCAGAGAAGGTGGCTCAGGTTTCCCCCTGACTG
>NW_009909711.1:30603-69921 GCF_000696875.1 Nestor notabilis | reverse complement strand
GAAAGAGGATTTGCATACAAAAGGATACAGGCTAGATTAATAAAGGACAACTCAAATTCTGGCTAAACTAAGGAACAGTCAAGGTTTTTCTCATAGCTGATCAGTTCAGGACATAGAAAATGATCTTTTGAGAAGAAATAAACTGATTCCCTTAGATTGCACTCTTAATCACATGTAATACACAGTGAATTTATTTTGCTATAGTGTTAACAGAGATTGCATATAGTTATTTTTCTTCCAACATGTGGTGCTTTGATGATTTCTCACAAATCACAATTTTTAATCTTAAACTGAAAATGTGTCCAGAAATTTAACTAGGCCCAGGCTTGCACTGTGGAAAATAAAGAAGAGGATTGCAGCTCTCATAAACCCTTATCCATAAGTAATTATCTTGTTATGTTAAAGTGCTTCTCCTGAATATTAAAATAATTAGGACCAACAATCTCAGCAATACTTTGCTCAGATGTTGTAATTGGCAGGGGGTGTTAACTAATTAAATGTATTTATATTGCTGGCTGGCTAAAGAAAAGGATGAAGCACTTGTAATTGCTGAAATTTAGCAAGAGCACACATTTACTATGGAGAATAAACATATAGATTATGGTATTCGTGATGGGCTAATAGCTGGAGACTGTAATCCAATGCTTCCTGTGGGCGTTCAGCATCGCTCAAGGGGGACTTGAATAGGGGGCTTTGGCAGAGGGAGTTTTGGTGGGTGCAGGCAGGGGGGGGGGGGCGCCCCGCCGGTTCAGCAGTGGATGTAGATTCACACCATACAGGATGAATCCCAAAGCCACTGGGGATCGCTGTGGGACACAGGGAAAAGGCACACATCTCTCTGCAAGTCTGTGAGGGGTAAACTCGTGATGGAATCGGACTGGGAGTCAGTCAAGGCAGCCAGCGGGCCCCAAATCTGTGTTTGTGTACCGGTACTGGGCTAAAAACATGCCCTGTGTGCTGCATTCCTGGGATCTCTCACCCTTGGGCAGCACACACCACATCCCGTGTTGGTCTGTGCTTCCTTCCCTTCCCCTGCAAAGAGCTGCTGCTGGTGTCTGGAAAGCTCTGTGCCAATGGCTACTTGCTCTTAATTCAAAAGTGTTTCTTTATTTTTTCCTCTTTTTTTTAGTTCATAGGAGAGACTTTTAAAAAACTCACTGTAAAACTCGCTATTGTCTGATCTCTGAAGTAATCAATTTTAGATTCAGTCCCCTATAACAGTTTGACATTTCAAGGTCAGCAGAACAACTTTCTGGCAGATTGAAAAGCTGTTTTTCTGGGCCTGGGGTAGATTAGAGTAAAACTGGGCCAAAGAAAATGAGGCTTCAAAGCATCTTATTTCTATTTCACTGCTATTGGAAAAGACAGCAAGGGCCATTTGTAGGGAACACGGATGACATAAACCCTGCCTCTTTCTTTTCCCCACGTGTGCTTTCCTCTCTTGTTTTGGAGTAATCCCAAGCATGGCCGTCACTTGGGCTGGAGCAACCCAGTGCAGGGCGGATCAGTCACAGCCTCTCTCCAGAGCATCCCAGGGATGGGCAGTCCTCTTGGAGGGGTGGGACATGAAAGCAGTGAAGAGCATCATCCATTCCCAGCCATTTGCTGCCTCTTCTCTTGCAACTTCCTTCACTTCCTTTCCCCCTTCTCTTTCCTACCCCTCCAGCTGCGTTCTCCTCTGGTTTTTCATTCTCCTGACATTTTTCCTTCTTTTCACTGCCATGCCTCAGTCTGTGCTCTCGTGACAGCACAGAACAACAGCAGTCTTTTTCCCAGCTAGGGGCAAGCAAGAGCCCATTAACTGTCTCAGACAAAATCCATCTCCTTCTGCTCACTCCTTGGTTTTAGCCTCCTCATAAATGAAAATTCAGTTCACTAGAAGGGACATATGTTTACAATCCCACAGCTGGTAGGTACATGTGTATTGGGAGCGGGTGCCAAGGTTATATAGACACATGTCACTTTTATCCCAGAATCCCATTTGGCACCTGGGAACATCTTCATGCCATAATGCTGTGGAGGTCATTACTACACCCTGTAATCCTCCATGAAGGTTTTCCATTTTCATTTATACACAGTAATAAAATACACATCTCAGCATCAGGCATTAGGATTAGTACTGACAAGGCTTAAACTGAAATGTTTTAAGGATGCATTTCCGATGTGAATAGAATAGCTAGCACGCAGCGCACAATTATACTGGCTTCATGGAGGGAAGGATTTATGCTTGAACACTGTTAATATCACAGTGACACCAGCAGCATAAAAGGAATTTTATTTTAAAAAAATGAAGATTGAATTAGTTTCCCATTGGAGTGCTAAGCTGGTATTATTAATGTATGTTAAGTTTTTAATGTTGATAACTCACCAGAAGTGTGAAATGTCCTTTCTAATGTCAGCATCTCTTCATTATGCCTTCAAGAAAGTTGAAATTCTGGGAAGATGTAATGTGGGGTTGGCTGGCTGGGTTAAGGGCAGGGAATGGTGTTTGATGGCTCTGGATAGAGGTGCCTAGGGCAGAGTAGGTGCCTGGGCAGAAGCCTGCCTTTCTTTACTGATGCATCCTCCTCAGAGGATGTATGAGGACTGGATGAGATGGAAGAGAAGGGGAGGTGCTTCTGGAGGTACCTGCCCCATGGCCAAAACCTGGGGTGCAAATGAAGTCAACACAATAGCATATAGTGCATTGTCCAAGAGGGAGTCCTGCCTCCTGAAAAGCATCAGGAGGCTCCAGACCTCTCTCCACCATCACTTCATCATGGAGGAACGGGTGGTCTCACAACAAAATATAAATTCCTAATGCAAATGAATGAAAAGGAGTAAACAGATCCATTACAGGCAATGATCTTTTCCCCTAATCTTTTTGAGTCCACCAGTTACTTGGGGTGGGGGAGCCTGGCACCAGCATGGTCACTGGGTTATATATTCACTTCTAGTTTCTGGCCATTCTACACTACAATAAGCACAAGTGGAGCCCAGCGGGTTCAGTCTGCTTTTACAGTGCTAGATTTACTGTTGCTGGCATACTGGAGATATGAAGAATTGAGAAGCAATTTCATATATTGCTGTTGCCACTGCTGGCAGTTTCCTGCCCTTCAAGATATTTGTTGTGATAGGAGGGAACCACCCTCTCCAAAGGAAATACATTTAGAAAGCCCAAGCTGCTGAAGGACAGCTGTGGCTCCCTGTGCTTGCCTGGGGTTTTGCATATATGTCATGACTTTCTATTTGCTTTTCCAATTCATACTTGGTTTTTAATTGCAGCCTTAACATTTTAGCAGAAAGAGGAAAAAAAAAACCAAACCACTCAGCCTGTCATAAGAAGGAAAAAAGAAGAAATTAAAATACTAAAACTTAAATACCTTAATTCACCAGTCCTTTGTCCTGTGAGCCCAAAAACGCTTAGACGTAATTTCCTTTGCTTATGGGAAACTCATGTAATGAAAAGCTATGGTGCCAACTACCTTAAACAGCCCTTCATGCCTACCTGCCCCACACAATGTGATGGTGCTGGGGGCTGTTAGCAGAAACTGCCTGAAAAAATACTTTCATGTATGGGAGGAAATGGCCATGAGACAGACAACCCTGGTGCCCCTCTCCTCATGGCTTTTTTGTCCCAGCGAGACCCAGCAGCTGAGTTGGACAGTGCACAAGTGACTGTACTGAAATGGCAGTTGTATTCTGCAGCTGCATGATGCTTTTTACAAAGCACCAGGCAGTTGTGTAATATTTTATTGCTGGTGGAAATTCAGCCACTGAGAGGCCAAAATAAATGTTTTCAAGATGTAGTTGTGTGAAGTTGGACACCTAAATGACGCAAAGACTTGTTGCACTTGGTGGGTCAGGTCTCTAAGTACATTTATTTAGCTATTAATCCTGGTTTCCAGTAGAGCATCCATAGTGTTATTACACTGTAGTGTAATTATTACATATTGCACTGTTGTTTTTTGTAGTAGGGCAGCTGTGGGATCCTGGAGGGGATAAGGATGTTGAGAGGGGCTGAAGAGCAAGGAGGCAGAGGCAGCCTGGCTGCACAGGAGAAGCTGGCAGTGTCACATCACGTATCTGCATGCAGCCCCCTGTCTGTGCTGCTGCTGTCCTGTGCAATTTTCATGTTCTTTTCTGTTTTAGGGCTCAGAAGGTAATGTCTCCTTGTGTTAGATCAGAGCTGTTTCTCTAGCTGAGAAAGCAGAGTAGGGCATGCACATCCCCTGACACTGGGCAGAGCGTCTGTGCTCATGGATCTGACATTTCATAGGGGCTGCCAGCAACTGCTGGAATCCTGAATCCTTCTGCTTCCCTTGGATGCAATTTCTGTGGGTTTCAGGGGGTCGTTCCTCCAAGGAATGTACCCAGACCTCAAGGCCTGTGTGCTCTTGAGAGCTGCCTAAATAAATCCAAGCATGAGAGTGGAGCGCTGCCACTCATGCATACTCCCGAAATTTAAGAATCGAAAAGCACATTATCATTGCAATTCATACCAGTGTCCTGCATGTTGGCTTATGGCAGAAAGGAAATCTGTGGAAGATAAGGTATAGCAAGTCCTGAGCAGAATGAATATTTTCCTGCTATACAAACTTTTCATGATGAAATAGTTTCATCTCTGTGGAAAATCATTGTATTGCCCCAGCTGTTGTCAGTAACTTTTATGCATTGACTGCTTTTTCCACTAGACAATATTTACACTGCTCCGCTCACCCCATTGATCTTCATTTTTGCAGGGAATTTTTTGGGGGTAAAATACAGCCAGTTTTTTCTTTTTAAAGGTAAACATCTAAGAATTGCACTCAGGGGAAGATACACAGTGTAGACTTAGTGACAACTTAATAGCTTGTTGTATATCACGTCTTCTATGCTGCCATCTTCTTGGGGAAGGTATTTCTATACCGTGTATAAAACTATGCACATAGAGAGCTATATACACACTCTCTTATTCTTTTCTTTCTCAGGTATAAGCACTCCTGGCACTGGCAGAACGTGTGCAGGGCTGTACAGGAGTAGTTCAGTTCCTCTGCTGCAGGAAATGGAAAAAAACATTAATTCTATTGCTCAAACATTCACAACAAGCCTGTAGATTAACTGTCCTTCCACTGAATGCTGTTTACTCGTTTCATAGAAAATGCAGTATTTCCTTGATTTAGCTTCTATTTGGTATGCTAAAGAAATCAAATTTCCATATAGAAAAGTATACACAAAGGATATGACCTTTTAAGTTTAGCAGAGAAAATAACTGACTGCAATGTAATTAATATGCCATATAAATGCCAACAACAACATTAATGCACCATAAAACCAGCACAGTTAAAATGATATAGTCTGGAAATGAAAAAGTTAAGTTTCTGTTAGCTTCATTAATTTGCTCACACGGTATATCTGTGAAAGCAGCACAATCTCCTTATCTAAACCAGGAGAATGGATCTGCAGTGAGAACATGTCTTTTTGTTAGGAGGAAGCTGGATCTTGCTTAAGGCTTGACAAAACTCCTAAGATTTGTCAACCCTACTTATGCAGTAGTGTAATATTTTCCAGTGTTTATGCCCTTTAAATTTTTCCTAAAGCCTGGTGAATGTCTCGGATACAAAGGCTGTCCACACCTGTTGGCCACAGTGTAGTAAAATACCTTCCTTGCTATAGTTCTACCATTCCCATGTAGCTCTTCCTGGACTAAATATTTCCTTCTGAAGTTATTTTCTCATGCAGCGAATTTCACTGTCATGTTTACAGTCCAATTTCCTTCTGTTGGTAAGGTCTTCACAGGGGATAAATGCTCTCTAAGGTTCAGATGGCAGCTTGTACCTAACTCTAACAAAGAGGTTTCCAGGGGGAAAAGATCTGTGAATTCTTTGTTGTTCTGGAACACAAAAAATAACACCCTAATTAATACCAACATAAGGATGTATTGTGGGCTGTTAACATGACCAAGGCATGTGTCCAGCTGTTCATCCCTTGTTTTAGTCATTGAAGGTAGAGGGAACAGGGGGAAAAAACAACAGAGGCAAAGCTTTATCTTGAAATAAGAAGGGATCTATTCTTCCCTCTGTATGTGCCTGACTCCCATTAATAATAAAATGTTAATGATAGCTATGTGTTCACATCAAAGGCAGCCCAGAGCCTTTCATCTCTGTTAAATCTTATTCAAATAATTAATGGAAGTAGCTGTCTAGGAAAAGAAAAAAAGAAAAAGATGCCAAGAAATGCCTTTGTAGAGCGTTGCAAACTTTGCTGCCCCTGGGGAGCAGCTCCTAGGATCCAGACGTTAACAAATCGCATTTAAGTGGGTCTGTCCCTGCTTTCCGCCAGGCTTGGCTGCACTGAATCCTAAAAAACCCTGTGAAACATGTTATTGGCATTGCAGTAGATAATCCAACCAAAATCAAATCAAAAATCCCTGACAAGGCCTATGTTATGAAAATAATCATAAATCTTATGCGCTGGTAGCTGTGTGCACCGGCATTAAGCATTCTGCTCAGGCCTGTGTCAACATGAAAGAAAAGGGGGGGGAAAGTCATTTGAAGTTCTCAGCTCTGTAGCTGTCATCTTCTTCTGTGCACTGCTGCAGCAGGTCCTGCTGCAAGTGGCCTGTTGAACCTCCTCCTTCTGGGTAATGCAGTGGGTTCTGTTACTGGGTTGCTTTTGGTGATGCTGCACAAGGGGAGCATAGGTGGAAATCTGCAGCATGCAGAGGTGGTGATCCAGACTTATTGTTTATGATGGTTCCATATTGCTTATCCCTGATATATCATGATGCTTTGTATTTCAGGACATCACCATGGGTAGCAGGACTCCAGGCCAGACAAGAAGGGGCTCAGAGGCAGTTCCTGCTCCTCAGAGCTCTGGCAGTACTTACACAATTACTCCTTTTTCAGTAGTAATTTTCACTTTGGTTTGTATGGTCCCCAGCCCAAGAGAGGCTCCTGAGGCTTAGCACAAAT
Organism: Nestor notabilis; assembly: GCF_000696875.1. NCBI lineage: Eukaryota > Metazoa > Chordata > Aves > Psittaciformes > Psittacidae > Nestor > Nestor notabilis. The sequence goes on along the minus strand of NW_009909711.1, from coordinate 62,989 downwards.
AAGGATTTCAGGAAGAAAGTTTGTTTAGCATTTTGGTAGACATCTGGAGCTTGCTGCCGCCATCCCTGGAGCACTTAGCACCATGGGTCACTGATGTGTGTACAGGGTTTTGCTGGAGATGCAGAGGCACAACCTGCCAGGAAATGCTTCTTACTAATAGTTTTCAGTGCAAGCATCCTTCAGATGCGTGTTGCTTGTGCTCTTGTGTAGAAGAAAGTGGTGGCAGAAAACACTTCACTCTTTCTTATCTCATCAATCATGAGTGACAGAACTTATGGAAGTGTCATGTGGGTCACAAGAAATAGGGCACATAGGAACCAATTTGTGCCCCAGAAGCTCATGGCATCAGCTGTCCTGCTCACCTGCTTTGTGTTTCCTTTTCAGTATTCATTAGATATTAATGGGATAAGTAGTCTGAAAATGATGGTGGTGTGGACAGGGTCTCTAACAGGGTGCTGTGCCCAGGTAGGCAGCAGTTTGGTACTTTGGCATGAATTTATCCATATGTTATGGATCCCTTCCATTTGCAAACCCTGGCTCCTTTAGATCTGTGACTTCCACCAAAAGGACCTTGAAAGTAGAGGACAGTAATATATTTTAGAATTTTAGAGATCAGAAAGTTTTTTATACATAGATGTGCACCATAGAAGTGCCTATAAATAGATATTAAAACATGCAATTTATAGCCTATCATTTCATGGCCTTTCAAGGCTAGAAATAAAGCCATGTTCCACTGGGAAAATGAGATTTGTAGTTTTCCATGGCTTAAAGCTCCTGTTACTAACCCTGATGGGCTGCAAGATATTCGACAAGATATCTGTCACTGGTCTGGAATATATATAATATATATGAGTGTATATAAATTAGGGGAAAATGATGAAGTTTCTACCAGTAAATGAACAAGTTAGGAGATTGTAAGATAACTTGGTGGTGCCTGGGGGAAATATTCCCAGTGAAAGTCATTTTTCCTCCGTAATGATAACTTAACAAAGGCAATTAATCCACTCTCCCCAGCAAATGAAGTCAATGGCATGGTAACCTCCTAATAATGCTCCGTGGTAAAATGAGCTCCATTAATGCACTTCTGAAATCATTTTGAAGCTTCACTAAGTCCCATGGCAGCGGTGAAAGGGACCTGCCCAGAGGATCTGCTTGTGGGGTTTAACCACTCCAGTTCCGTTGGAGCATGGTGTGGGATGTGCTCATCATCACGCCAAGCTCACACTTTGCATGGGAAGGAATAGCCAACATGACTGCAAAGCAAAAGATTAATTAACAAAATGAGGGACAAATAATCAAGGGACTCAGTTTCATCCCAATACTTGTTTCTCATTTGTTTGTCTCTGAGTGTCTCATGGGGCTGAGTGATGTGTTGCAGTAATCCATGCAAATCTGTTTGAGGTGGGTAAGTGCCCTCCTTGATGGGAGGGGACCTCAGCTTGTACTCACTGCAGGGGGAAGGATGCTGGGCCATGTCACTTGAATCAGATGCCTAAAATCAGATGTCTCACTTGCTGCCATCACACCTCCTCCCCTCCTGCCTTCAATTATGTGAAAGTCTCCAGGATCATTAGACCCAGTTTCCCTTGTAAAAGATTGGTTTCTGAATGCATGTGTGAACAAGACATAGCTCAGTTGCTAGGAATTTAAGTAAATAATTTAAATGACATGTTCAATATATTAAAAAATTAAATGCCTAGCAGAAGGGTCCTTCTTTTAGCATTATATATTTAAACAATTTGGAGGTGTAAATTATAATCAGTTTGCTGAATTCGAATCTTTGGTCTGTTTCCATCCCTCCAAATTAATTTTACAAATGTATAATTTTCTCATCATGTAAAACTAGCAAGAACTTTTAATCTAAAGTGGTGTAAAATATAACTGCTCTGTGCCAAACCAGGATTGTGAATGTATTTCTGCTTTTAGCTAAGGCAGAGTTTCTGGTGTGAGCATTTATTGTGGTGAGATGGTAGTTGCACAAGTGCTAAGTTCACTGTAACTTTGTAAGACATAATAGGTTTTGAAAAAGACCATTCTTGCTAATTAAAAAGGACCTGTGGAGAGACCGGTGCATTTGAACTGCAGAATAAATGACAATTGCTATGTTGTGGTTGGGACACACAACAAAGATGTGAAATCGCAGAAGAACCCAGAACCATTTTTGATATTATTAATGTTGAAATGCAGCATCCATTATTGTCTTCCTTCCCTTTTCTTCCCAGAACTCGCAGCTTTCTGTAAACAAAACCTCCTCTTGGGCATATTGCATTTATTATATTTGCTTTCAGAACAGAATTGAATTTTTTGGATGTAGTGAAATCCATTTGATCAAACAGGATCAGGAGAATCCATGTAACTTCTCCAGGAAGGCAAACTAAACAAGTCAAGGTTCTCCAGTTGGAAAAGAGGCAAAAAAGGAAGGAAATTAAAAGATTTCCAAAAATTACAGGATAACTTGGAGAAGGTGACTAGGAGATGGTTGTTCACTGTTCCCGGGCAGGAGGGAACATGCAGTGAGACTTTGAAGCAATATATATATATATATAGTAGCAACCTTCCATTATCAACAAGGGCCTATAAGAAACCTGGAGAGGGGCTTTGGACAAGGGCCTGTAGGGACAGGACAAGGGGAATGGCTTTAACCTGCCAGAGGGGAGATTGAGATGAGCTCTGAGGCAGAAGCTCTTCCCTGGGAGGGTGCTGAGGCGCTGGCACAGGGTGCCCAGAGAAGCTGTGGCTGCCCCATCCCTGGCAGTGTTCAAGGCCAGGTTGGACACAGGGGCTTGGAGCACCCTGGTCTAGTGGAAGGTGCCCCTGCCCGTGGCAGGGGGTGGAAACTAAATGGGCTTTAAGCTCCCTTCCAACCCAAACCATGCTGTAATTCTATGATTTGACAGAAATGATAGAATTAGGTGATGCACAGTTGAACTGTGGAGGTTGGAAGCCGTTTTGGAGAGCTGGCTCTCCTGGCCTTTGGAAAGGGCAGTGGTGGAGGTGCTTCACCACATGTTGGTGAGTGCTCTCATTTCTCACCCTGTGGAGCTGAGCAGCTTTGTCAGAGCACTGGAGGTGGCCATGTCAGGGTCTCCCTGTCCTTCAGCTCTGAAGAGTGGGAAAGCAGACCCCCTGAATTACAGACTGATCCCCAAATTACTCTCTGCTGGTTCTAGATTGTTCTGTAGCACAGACTTTGTGACTGGGCTTGAGGGGAAATCCCTGACCCTTGGGTAGTGAGTACTGACTAGGAAGCAAAGGGTTAGATACGGGAACAAAAGCAACAGAAAGCACTTTTTGTTAATAATCTCCATTAAGCCTGGGAGAGGAAGCAAAGCAGTTTCCCAGAGGTACTTTTGAGACAGACATTTGTCAGCAGTGGCAAGGACAGATTCACTCCTTCTTCAAGAATGTGTCTGTAGCTGAGTTATTCCCGGGTCTGAGTTTCCACGCTGCTCTTTGCCATCGCAAGCCAGGCTGGTGTGGCTGTGCCTGCTGCACAGCAAGGCAGTATGAGGGATGTGCTCACATAGAACAGAGATGCCTCACTTAGGTTCCCTGATTAGATCAAAGTGCCCTCATCGGCAAGAGATCTGCGAGGGAGGGTTTTAATTGAAATACTAAATTAAAAACTTGGCAAATGATGGCCACATTTTCAGTTTCTGACCTCTTAGGTGAGGGTGCTTGGTCTGGAGCTGCCTCATTAACTGCAATAGCTCAGCCTCTAGGATCTCCTTGCTGTTTGATGAGGCAGATATCACATCTTGGCTGTAATTTAGGAGGAGATATATACATCATTTTTTATCTGAGGGCTGAGGTCCTCTAGTGTTAGATCTGAATTTCACAGTAATGCGGTAGCTCAGCAAAGTCACAGAATTCTGCTTGCTGGGTGATTGGTATCTTCTGGCTTCAGGAAGTTTATTTATGAAGCTGGACATTATGAACAGGGGTGGACATTGATGAAGAGATGTATTTGTTGTTGGGAAACTTCCTAGAGAAATTTTCAAATTAAAACATTCATCTCTCTATGACGAAGGCCGACAGTTTCCTCTTGTCTGGATAGTAATAGTCGCTCCTCCTCTTCATGATTTGCATGGAAATGCTGACAGCCTGGTGTTAACAGTTACTGCTGCGCTTTTTTTCCCCACCTGAAGCTGGATTTTTTTTGTCAGAGAGAATTTAGTTTAGAAAAATTCACCCTCACACACCATGACTGCAGTTCATTTCCTCACTTACAGATGTATTTCTGTGTGTACACATACATATTCTCCAACAGAGGAACACAGGCAGTCAGTTATTGGGGTGGGGGGTTTTGTATAATTCTCACATCTTGGAGAGAAAATCAAGCACTGAAGAGCTGGGATGTACTTTTAAACTGGAAGAGAAGTATCTAGAAACTTTCCACAGTCATGTCTTTTCGAAACTGCTGGGAAAAAGAAATGCATCCTCTGAAAGCAGGGGATGAAAAATTAATCTCTGAAATTGCAGCAATGCTGGTGAGTGAAGCAGGGCTGGGAGGCAAAGGCTCTCACAGTTCACCGAGATGGACTTTGTATTGAAGAATACAACTCACAACTCCAAGGAGATGTCTTAGATGTAGGAAGTTAAAACAAAACAACAAACAAATATCTTTCTGGATGCTGTGAAAGAAGCTGCTTCCAAGGGTGAAACCAGCAGGGCTGACTGCAAAGAGGAAAACAGAAAATGAACCTGAGTGTCCCAGAGGTTCAATCCTGCCTCGAGGGGGAGCAGCAAAGGGTCTGGTCCAGCCGAGCAAAAACACAAAGCGAGATCCAGAACTGTGCTGTGTCTGCAGGAACACAGGACCCGCTCAAGTGCCTCCTTAGAGACTGTTCAGCATCACCGTTCTCACACCTTAGGGGGGTTCATTCCCAGCAGAGGATGGCGGCATCAGTTGTGTCCATCCATATGTGACACCATGAAAGTGCTTCATCATTTTCAGTTCTCCCCAGACCTCACTGGTCCCTTTGAATGGCAAATCACCATTCTGCAGGGCGCGTGGCTGGAGGTGTTGAGGATGGGGAACTGCAACAACAAGGTGCACACGAGCCTACATACTCCTATATACTAGACCCATGTTCAACTTCCTAACCCTCTGTACTCCCAAATAAAACTTAAAGCTGAATGAGAAATATGTGACGTGTAAATAAAAGAAGGTCCACTGCAAGCAGCCAAGCAAAGAAGGAGCCTGTGACTACTGGGTTAACTGTGTTTGTGAAAGCAAAGGAAGTAACTTTCAAAATACTTTTCTAGTTTTTAGATCAGTGCCTTTTCTCCCATCATCATTATTTCCCCAGTGTTGTTGAACCTGGGGTCCTGCTTCTGATTCAGCTGTAACACACCATATTGCCCCAGAATATTTCCTTGCAGCTAGTTCCATGGCAGTAAATCTTTACTTCATTCACTTAGAGCATGTTTCCAAGTGAAAGCCCCAAACATGTCCAAATCCTGTTGCTTGTAAAATTCTGAATTTGTTTAAATATTTCTGTCTTTTCTTTCCTGTTTGTTGCCTATAAGAGAACATAACAACAAAATTCTGGCTTTACACAGTGATTGGGATACCTAAACTTCCCAATTGAGCAAAACCCAATTTTTCACTTTGTAGTAAGAGCTGAAAAGATGTATAATAAACGTACATGTACTAATCAACCTATTTATACTTTACAGTTATACTAAAGGCGAATTAAGATCTGAAGTTATCTGAGCAACTTAATAACTTAAATTATTAACATTTCTGTTTAGATGCATAATTTATATATAAATGGAAAAAGTAATCTAGAAATGCAGTTTAAATTTTAACTGTGGGGTGTGTATGTATGCTTTGTTGCTCTCCATTTTAAAAAGGAGCTTTGGTAGCTATGATTAATCCGTGGCCCTGCATTATAGCTTTTTTCCAATCTCATGTTTTTGCAAACTGTTAATAAATGATATGAATCACACAAAACACAATACAAGCTCCCCATCCCAGAGAGATAGATTAGGATTTATAAACTCAACAGCTGTAAGTGTAAGAGTGAAGGGAACAAATATTAAATGTATGAGGGGTGTGTCAAAACAGAGCGGAAGGTGTAAAGTCTGCAGCATCTAAACCAAGTTGGTCTTTTAGTGGATAAATCCCATTGCAAGAACCCCCAAAAGCTGAAAGTTCCAACCATCTTTGTTGCAATATTGTATGTAAGTTGGTGCTGGCAGCATGATTGAAGTGGTGTCAGAGTGAAGGGAACAAATATTAAATGTATGAGGGGTGTGTCAAAACAGAGCGGAAGGTGTAAAGTCTGCAGCATCTAAACCAAGTTGGTCTTTTAGTGGATAAATCCCATTGCAAGAACCCCCAAAAGCTGAAAGTTCCAACCATCTTTGTTGCAATATTGTATGTAAGTTGGTGCTGGCAGCATGATTGAAGTGGTGTCAGACCAAGCTGTGGCTGCCGTAGTAGGAAAGGAAGGCTACAAAAAAAAAAACCCAAATCACTGGTTGAATGAAAAGCACAAGGAAAGCGCTGACAGCAGCAGCTGGTGCTTGGAGCACGTGTCAATCTACAACTGAATTCCTGAAAGTTTCAAACAGTTTCAAGATCCTCAACAGTTGAGAACTGGATCATAAGATTTGTATTGGCAATTTCATTGCCACGTATCAGACCTCCGTAGGTAGCTGAAGTGTCTGATACAACAAGTTAGCATCCTCTGTATGTACGCCTATGGCTGGAGCCTCCTGGAGTAGGAATCGTCATTAACTTAAATTAAGAGGATTTCAGGGCTAGTGGAGAACATCTGGGAGGCATATGGGATCATGTGAGGGTGGAATTGGGGTTACTCAGAGTTGCAGTGACTCGTGAAGGCAAGAGCAGAGGTGCGCTGGCCCATGGATTTTGGCCCAAGCAGGCAGAGTCTAGCCAGCACCTGAATTCAGAGCTACGCCTGATGCTATACTGAGGTTTGCAGAAACTGTGGCAAGTTCCTGTGCAAGTTTAGGAGAAAGAAAAAGAGCGTATAGGAACATTTGTTATGGAAAGAGTCAAGGTCTGTGAGGGAAGTGAATGGTGATAAATGAACCTAGTGTGAGGGGCAGTGGAGCAGCCTGCTTGCAGGATGACTGTCAAACTGTAGATTTTAAAAGATGCACCAGAAGAAAACATAGTGAGAAATTCTGTTTTAAAAAGGAATATAGCTGACTTACCAGCTGATAAACATCACCCATATGATGGGTACAGAAACATCAGAGTACAGGGAGAGAACAGGAAAATCTCAAGATGGAAGGAAACAACAGGCTTTATATGCTACATTCGAATAAACCCCAAATATCTCGGTTTAACAACAAGATTTCCTTGAGTCAGTAATGAGTTGAACTATTAAAAAAAATACATTATGGAGCTTGAAATAAGGTGGATTTTCATTAGACAATGCCAAGCCTGATGTAAAGAGTGTGGTTAAATATCCCTTAGCACCAGGGTTTTGAGTGATCTCAGTTGTAAATCAGATTATACTCATGGAGCTGTATCTTTAAGGAAACCCTCTTGTTTCTGTGATGAAGAAGCAAGGGAGATTATTCCTTCAGATGCAGGTTTGCTGTTAGAAAAGCAGCTGAAGATGGTAATTTTTTAATTCTCTTTTTAAAAAGCCTCAGAGAGAGCAGATCTCTTTGTTTTGTGGTTTGGTTTTGTTACATCAAAGAGATTATCTGGAGCAACGCAGACAAACTTTGAACAGATTCTCTGCAATACCGCGAAGTTTGGGGATGCAGAAACTGCCAGATTCTGAAAGTTACATGGAAAAAAGGATTTGTAGGATTGGTTGTTAATTGGTCTTCTTCAAGGACTGGTTGTTCTGCCTTGTAGGCTAAAATCAGCAAAGCCATGCTATGATGGTATCTAAAAACCCACACATGCAGATTTAAAATCTTTAATCATGTTTAACTTTGTCCATAAGGGCCTCCAGATCATGCTCAGGAACAACTCTGATTCCAAGTTAAAACGTACTTGTTATAAGAAGATTTTATTCTTGTAGGAATAGCATATGTTATCAAAAATAACCATTTTTAAAAGTAGACTGCTCAATAAATATCTACAAATGTAAGCTGTTAGTTTTCCCATTGATAATCTGTGTATTTTAATGTTCATTGAGCTCACCCTCTCTAATATTTTTCTCTCATACTTGAATAATTTGTTGCAACAAAACTAGTACAGGTACTTGACTCGTTCTTTAATGTTATTTTTAGGATTTAAAGGACTGAATATCCAAAAATGCATACTACCCAGAACTTCTGTTGCCTTATTTTTTTCCTTCAAGATGTGCTGCTTGGACTTTGGGTAGCTGCAAAGTTATTCACTGATGGAAATAGTGTTTGGAGATGTGCTGTAAGAAACTTAACATCCTTTGTCTAGTCTTTTGGGTATTTACACCATAGTCTTCACTTTGTAGTACACATGGATACCAGCTCCATTAGTTGTTAATTGGGAGGAAAAAGGAGAGATCTTATTTCAGTGTTTTCCAGGCTGCTTGGGGGTGTATTTCCAACCAAAGTCAGCCAAGTTCCCATCATGCGCCAATTCAGGGTTTTCTCTTACTTATTTTGCATTAATTATAGTGGAAACTATTTGCTCGTTCATTACAGTTTTTTAGTAGTAACAATGAAAGATGAGATGAAGGCATTAGCTGCTTCATTCTGTGAAATAAGGAAACAAACATTCTCTCTCAGAAAGATACCAGCCAAGCAAACTGTGTACGTTGTGGTTTAACCAAGCAAGCTGCCCATGCCAGTCCACCTCACTGAATCAGAAAATGCATTTCAGGCAAATAAAATGTCACTCTAGTTTCCTGCAATCTTGAGAGCTATGATTTTATTTAGCTGTAAATTTACTGGAGAAAGATTCCTTTAATATTTTATGACTCTAGTGGATTAAACCTTGTATAAATCAACAAATTAGCAGTCACACTATATTTACGTTCAGAAGAGGGCTAGAGAAGGTGAAGGCAAGATTACTCCTTCTTGGCAGGCTGACCAAACTGAAAAGCTAAATTGAATGACTTCGACATGCTTAGAGTAATGCAGAAGTGAGGTGAGGATGATAAATAATACACACGGACTGAAGTTAACTTGAGGCTGGTGCAAAGTAGGAGGATTTTTATTCTTCTTTCAGGTTCTCTTTTCCCCCCTGCCCCTCCTTTGGTGTATATCAGTCTTCTCAGTTTTGGGGGGTTCTTTAGGAACTCAAATGAAATACATGAAACAGTGACCTCCATGTGACTCTTTCTGCCCTGATACATATATCCGTAGTCAAATGGATATGCTTGTGATAGCTGGCCAAAAGAGAAGAATACAGTACCTTTGAAATATTGGGAGGTGCCATGAATTCTCATAATTCCTGAAGTTTTCTTTTGTTTACATAAATAATTTAAACCAGAAAAGAAGTGCAGAGAGATGTAAACAGGTGTGGAGTGGGCTTTGGAGACTGGTTTGAAACAGAAGGAAATGGTCCTTGGCATCTTGCGAGTGCATTGAATGGTTTTATTGTACTTTCCACCTGCCAGTTTGGTTTCCTTCCTGCTAAGCAGCAAAGTAGTGTGATGGCAGAGGGTTGACTCTGTGGCTGGACAGAGTGGAGCAAACGCCCTCCAGTGAAATGCTGCAGCCATAATCCACCCTCCTGTTACAAACATAGTATGAACCCGCGTGTCTGAGCCAGGTGCCAGCTCCTTTTTGTGAAATCCAAAATTAGAACGGCACCTTTGGGAGAGAAAACCTGAGAAAGAGGTGTGCTTACAACTCATGAAAACATTTCAAATCCTTTCAAAAATTCAAGCCTTAAGGCAACTGGTTTTCTGAAAACAGAGTATCCTACAGTTGGTAGTTTAGAAAATTAATGCAAAAACACCATCTGCTAAACTTCAGATGTATGAATACTATTTGGTCTATAGAGAGTACAGACTGTACAGGAAACTATTGATCCCCCATCTGCTTCAAAATGATCTTTTAAGAATTTCTCTCACTGAATCAAGTACTACATTAGTAACATAACATTATCCGGAGCACAACATCCCAGTTGCTCTTAGAGGTGCAGTAAGTAGAAATGTAGTTCTATCATCCTTCAGCCACCATAACACAGAAAAATGCTCTTGGCTTTTCTGCATGTTTCCTGTGCAGCCAAAAAATGTGGTATAAATCTCAATTAAGTGTCTTTGTCTGCAAACATCATGGTTTTGAATTTGTGTGTTGTCAGCTATGCCTGGGTAGACCACACCTTAAGGAGAGGTAGCTTCCTGCACATCTTCTGTCTCCTAATTAATAATTAGATAATATCCAGATGGTGAACCATGAGGAAGTCTATTTTCTGTTGCTGTATTTCATGCAGTTCTTGTCCTTGTGTGCATTGGGGCCGAGATTTGTATTCTGAACCTTCAGCCCTAAGACAGATACTCCAACTTGTGCCACTGGAATCGAGCACTGACTGAGGGAGGTGCCTCCCTGAGCACCATGGGCTTCTTTCAAAATCCAGCCCTTCTTTATATGTAAATCCCACCGTATTTCTAGAGATTTTTGCTGACCCTCTCTTGGGTAGCCATCAAATGTCTAGGATTGTGATCTGAAAAGGAGAAAATACGTCCTTTGTGCTTCATTAGAACAGACTGCATATGATTGGGCATGTTAAAGAATAGTCAGGGTGAAATAAGCAGAAAATAATTTACAGAAGTATTCCCTCCCCCCACGTTGTGTGTGTGTGTGCTCACAACATAAGTAGACACGTAAGTTGTGTAACTTACAGGAATACTATTTTATTGTTGTACCAAAAAAATACACGGTTTTAAAAATGCTTGGTTTTTCTGTTGTTTTACTTCTCCTGGAACTAGAAGATCTGTGCAGAAAGAAGAATACCAAATTCGCACCAAAACCTCAGGTTAATTCTTATTTTGAATTTCTGAGATTTTATGCAGTGATTATTGGCTCAGCACAACGGTGCCAGCATAAACCCAGAACTCTGGCTTTCCAGCATTTTGGGCCAGCATTTATTTGTTAGTCCTCATAATTTCTTAGGGATAACATACAGCCTTATCATTAAAATTACTCAAAAGGTGTTATGTCCCTGTGGAAGGGCTGCACAGGCTGTCAGTAACCTGTGAACCTTAACTCAGGAAATGGTGACGCAGAGTATCAGTCATTCCCTGTAAGATTCACAGCTTCTTTTGGAGATCAAGTTGGCTACACTCTACTGAGTTCCATTTATAAATTAAATTTTAATATATTAGTGTTAGCAATGATGTATTTGTTCATCAGTAAGCCAGTTGCTACACAGCCCCATAGCTTCAAAAAACGATTATTGTGACTTGCAATCATCTCTCAAGCTTTCTTTTGTTTTTAGGACTATGTTAAATGCATAATACTCATATCTGTAGCATATGTATAATAACTGTTAATCACTTTTAGACTTCAGTGACTAACTTATAAAAGGAACCTGGTTCAGGAAATCCAGAGATCTAGACATTATTATAGCAGTAGTTCAGTAAGTTACATATTACACTGCAAAATTTTGCAGCTTTTGTTCTGTCTTTCAGCATTCATGGTGTGCTGATCCCAGATGTCATGCTGGGACTTTGTTCTTGCAGTCATTCTAGGGTTGAGCCAGGTTTTCTAAAAGCAGATTATATCTTTACTTGTGTCTACTTGTCTTTGCATCTAACCAGACTGGCTTGAGATCATCACAAACACCCCAGCTGTTGTAGTTGTGGCACAGTTGCCCATGCCCTTGAAGACCATGCAGCCCTCCCACATTCACTCTTTATCTGTAGGCAGCACCAGTGCTAATTTTGGCCATTCCTTGTTTTGCCAAATGTCACCCAGACCTGTGTGACATTGAGATAGTAGAAAATTGAGATCTACAGCTACACTTACAGCAAAGTGAGTGGAAAGAGCCTGGATGAAGTGATTTTACCTCCCAGATATCTCTGTGTTGTTTGCTGCCTACCTGAGGCATTTGTTTCTCCATTAATGGAACAATAATCAGGACTCAAAGTCATCCATTTGAGCAGGTGTAAATAGTAAATAAAAGGCCCAAAGTACTGCACCATATGAAAGTGTTCAAAGGGAATAAGGTTGACAGTTCCACTTAATCAGAAACTGTGAGAAATTAAATGTTGTGAAATGCTTATAAGCCTAGGGACTGGGGTGCTCAAAGACAATTAGCAACTAAACATTTCATTAATGAAATAATGATTAATTATAATTACTAATTAAAATTCAGGATTATGGTGTTGGTTTTAAGCATTAACAGGAGCAATGACATTACCATTTTTAATGAAATTCCAATATAGAAAATTAGAATACAACTTAAAAAAATAGGTAGAGGCAATGGCAATATTGGGAGTTACTGTTAAGCCCAGAGGCACAGAATTTTCCCAGCTGGTGAACTTAAGTTAAGTAAGTTTAATGCACTGTAATTTAATTACTATTCATAGTTTTTCTTCACAGTGGGAATTGATACCAGGTTTATATTTTACAAGAACAAAAGTCAGAATTTGAATACCTGCTCTGTGACAGGTGATGACATTGTGCTACAGGCTACAAATAAAACAATATTTTGCACACTTGTGCATAACATTTGGATTTATTAGAGTATATATTAGAGTGTATGTTAGAGTATGATTTAAATACTATTTAATTAATGATTACTGGATTAGAAATTAAGTAGCCCCTATAGATTTTGTAATACAAGTATAATACAGCCTTTGTGAGGAGCATACTCAATACAATTTGTATATATATTAAATATAACTTCTTTGAATAATTCATACAGGGACATATTAGTAAATGTCAAATTCCCACAAGAAGATGGAATTTGACCTACATTAACAAAGCTATTTAGGATTCATTAATTGTAGACAGATTTCTTAAACTATTTGCTAGTGCTCACCTTTTCATGCATAATGCAGTATGTTGGCTTAAATACAATTCCTCATTTCCATGCTGTTGGCTGCATTGCCCTTCTTGCTATTCATTATTTGACTTCTCTTAACCTGGCTGACTTCTTGGTCCTTTTCTTAATTTGCCATCTTGTGAAGCTCTCAAACGTCAAGGTCAATTAGATGTCATGTCACAGGGGTTGTAGCTGAGCAGTGGGTGAAATTTCACTTTTTCCTGAATTTCCTGGGACAATAAAGAAGAATTTAATGAAACAATTCTAATGAGAGACATGATGCATGTTTCCCTTGATGGCGAGGGATTGTTATATTGACATCGTTGATGGAGGAAGACAGCTCCCACGGAAGGAGATTCCATTTATTTGGATGTGAATGTGAGGAAGATAAATCTGAGGAGTTTTACCAACACTCAATAATACCTTTGTAATTCTTCAAGCTGAGATATGGAAGCCACATGTATGCTAAATGTATTTAGGTTCAAAGAAAATTTGCCTTGAAGGATAAAAGACTTTTTATTATTATTTATATTTATAATTAGTTCTTTGTGTTCCAAAGAGATCCCCCATCCAAGACAGTGAGCAAAGCAGCACAGAACATGCCTGAGGATGTACAACTCAATACACAAATGGCTCTGTGGGGTATATGTGAATTAAATCCAGTGAAACAGTCAGTGTGCTGGCAGCTCAGGAATATTAAAACTTGATCATTAAACTAGCCATTTGTTCTCCGGGCAGTTTTGGGCATACTCAGGCAGCAGACAGACTTACAGATGAGCCATTCTCTAAATGAAGTTTGATATGATGTTGCTGTGGGACAGGCTACGTTGTGAGTTGCTACCCTAAATGAATGGTGATGTGAAACCCCTGGGTACACTCTGGAAGACAGGTTTTTGAGGAATGATGCTTGTGTTTGTAAAATAATCAAATCTTCCTGAGAGCAATGGGCTTTCAATCACAGCCATGTATGTTTGTGTTGGAGTGTTAGAGGTCCTGTCCCAAGAGATGACAACCAAACCTCAGTTTCACCATTACTCCATTTTGCTTTTTTAAATCTTTTTTTTGTTTTTATGTTTTACTTTAGGTAAAATTCAAATCAATAAACTAACTGTTGTGATTTCAGCAGTTACTTAACTTGAGGTACACCTAGCACATTGCCAGCACGTTTTCCTCCTGATGATGCTGCAAATACCATCCTGTTCTGTGGTTTTAAAGAGACCCAGAAACTAAGCATATCTGTTACCATAATAAAATATCCCCCAGATTGTTCAGACAGCACGGATAGGCAGCAAAGGAAGCCTGGTTTTGCAAACAAGGCTCCTAGGTTTTATAATTAGTCTACAGCAAAGATGAAGCTTGACAGTCTTGCTCTTATATTGCTCTCTGGGGGTACAAGTGCATGTGTAGCGTTTGGAGAAGAGCTGAAAATCACCTAATACCTGGAATACTAATCTCTTATCTGTACCCTTCTGCATGAGAAAAATGCAGACTCAGAAATGCATTGGGTTTGTGCCTCTCCTTTGGTTAGTGGCTGTGGACAGTGGTCACCACAGGGTGCCAGGTACCTCGGTAGCTTCTCCTCACATTATCATTTTTTTCATGGAAAAAGTTGCACAAAGGCATAGTGATATCTGTGACATTAAATATCAGCTCATTCATATTCCATTTCTGTCCCAAGAGTTCTGGTCAGGCTGCAGACACTGGGGATAAACTTTCAGGCAGAAAGAGATCTTTGCCTGAGAAAAATACCAAGTGATGGTGACATCCCATTGCCCTCCCTGAGCTGAAATAGTCCATTAACAATAGCAGTTGGGCGGTACATGTGCATGTTTGGCAGGGTAAATAAATACAAATGGATCTTATTAATTCATAGAATGGAAAACTTACAATATGTGCTAATTGCAAAACTCCTAATTAGATATAATCTTCAAAGCATGTTGAACAGGGTAGTGTTTGATCGTGTTGTTGACCTTTTCAGTGTACTTCCGGGAGAAATCCTTAGAAAGGAGGTGTTGTAAAATTAATCAGAGAGCAATTAATTTGTGCAATTAGAGGAATATGATCTGAATTAACGCCTGTGTACACATCAGAACATAAATGGACTTTAATGTGGCTGCACAGGCTTCAATTTGTAATGAGAATTCATTATATGGACAATGAAGAGAACGCATGAACAGGACTTTTCTCATGTGAGACAGGCTGAGTGATAGTCCAGGCGTAAATGGAGAACCAGTACAAATTGACTATTTGAAATGCTTTATTTGATACGAAAAGGTAAAGCAATCTATTTTCTTAAGCCCAAAGTCTTGTCAGAAAACATAAATCTTTAATATTTGTTTAAAAAATATGGTGTTTCTGTCTCATTTTACAATTTCCAGGTCCTGGTTTTCTTTGGCCTGTATGAATTGAGTCCACTATAGTCACCACTTTAAAACTGGGTAGAAGCGAGTTAGCTAAGCCTGCTGCTGCTGGGCCTGTGCCTTTGTCGCACAACATCATTAACCAGACAGCAAAGAGCACACCACAACTAGAACACTGCATCATTCATGTGACTCAGTTCACTTTAGAGATTCAAATCCAATCTACAGGCACCATCTCTCACAGCACTGTTGTTCTTAGGTATAAATTTTGCTTTTCAATTAAAGGACAGGAAGAAGGATATGAGATAAAAATTGCATAAAGCTATAAATAAGGAGTGGAGACTTTCATGAATCTGTTTTTCTTTTGCATCGCTCTCTGGGAGAATGTTTTCTATTACTGCTAACTGGATCACAGATACAGATTGCATGTTTTTTCTGATACACATAGTCCAGAAGCAAAATTTAAAAAACATATATTAGTCTTAATTCAAACTCAATGCTCATGGATTTTTTAAAGAGAATTAATCCTTAGTTGTTCAATATTCCTTTTATATTATATATTGTTAGATAGTATTTTCAGCGCATTGCTCCACTTATTTTTAATTTTACTTTCTTAGCTGTCAGTTTCTGTAAAGTGTGACGATTCCCCAACATCGGGTATAAATCTTTGATATGAGCCTAATGCGATTTCCAACTCATCAGCTAAAATGAGTGCACATTGGACTTTCTTTCCGCGAGCATCTGATGCTCCTGTTTATCAGATTCTGTTTTGTAAATTACTGAAGCATGGCTCCAGTAAATAAGCCTACCTTAAAATCTGTGCCAGTCAAAATATTTTTCACAGTTTTATGTGAAGGCATACATTGTTTTTATGCAGCTGTCTCTTTCAGAACTAATTTTATTGCCGTACATCAAGCTGTAAAGACCATCTCATGTGAAACTTTGCCAATGCTTTAATGGGCTTAAAGTGCTAAGTATTCTTATTTATTTCTCTGTATTTACTTATAGGCACTGTAATGACAAGCAAATGTATGATCAGTGCTACAGAAAGCAGTATATTCAGGCTGAACATACTGCATATGAGTATATGCATACTGAGTGTAATGAAAATGAAAGCCAGGCATAGCTCCTAGCTGTCTTCTTCTCCAGGGCTGGTGGGCCTGCATACATACCTGCTCCCAGTTCTCACTGTAAACTAAATGCTCCAATGCCCAGCTCTAAGCCCACAAAATCCCACAGATCTGATGGGGTAGATAGGCACTGATGAAATTCCAGGGTAATTCTGGCACAGGTGGGGAGCATCAGCGTTGGATGCACCCACAGCTGGAGTGAATCAAGGGGCAAGCTGCTTTGCTGCCACATAACAACAGACCTGCCTACCTCAGGGTCATGTTTTCACCCAGCTGGGTAATCAAGTCTGTGCTGGAGGCAGGTGAACCCAGCAGGATCACAGCTGAGTCCAGAGCCAGCTATTAAAATCCTGTTCCAGCAGCTTCAGCTTTTGTTGCTGCTCTCCTGCTGCCTCGGGGTTGTTTCACTTGGTCATGCCTGGGTAAGTGCTTTTTCTTCTTCCTTCAGCAGCTGAAGGTCAGAGTTGAAAGTCTCTGCTCCAAGTGGAGGAAGTCCCTGTGGCTCTTGCTTTGAGCTTCACATCCAGAGTTGAGTTGGGTTTTGAAGGGGAGAAGGAACCCCTCAGGGAAAGATGGCGTGCTAACCTGAAGGCTGATGGCTGTGGGCTATTCCATGCAGAGGGTGTCATTTAATATTGGACTAGGGAAATAAAATGTCTAGAGGGTCTAATAGGCAGAAAATGTGGTCAAAGCTATAGTTAATAAAAAAGCTGGTTTTATCTGCTAAGTAGCAAGATTTAAAGCTTTAGTGTGGGTTGGCCAGCATGCTTGTATGGGAAGTGGATGGATGACCTGCTGTATGATGAGACTTCCTTGAGCTGATTTCACCTGTAACTCTCCATGCCAGAGTCAAAGGTTTCTCCACTTCTTTCTGTTCTTTTTTGTGCATTTATATCTGTATCCCTTTCCTCCTCGCCCTTAAGCACCTTTCAACATTTTCATTGCGTGTCTAACTTAATGAGAAACTTTGGATGTGCCTGGAGCTGTATCCAAAGCTGTGCTCAGATGTTGAAATCGCTGCCTGAAAATTGGCTTCCCAGGTAATAACCTAGAACTTAGTGTATGAAGTGTAGTGTGTTGTAGATGTTCTCTCCGTGCAATTTCTTTGAAGAAATAAATTACCGCTGTGTTTTGTATTGGGAGAAAGAGAGTTTTGTTGTTAAAAGTGACCCATAAAGATAACAGGTTTAGAATTTGGCACTTTCCCTTTGCAGGTTTTTTTTAATAGCTTTAAAAAATTATAAAGGTTTCTTTATTATAAGGGTCTCTGGATTACTTATCTAAATTATGAGTGAGGTGGATGTTATCCTTCAAAGGATAAGCTTTCTGCTTGCTGTGTTCTCAGACAAAGTATTTTCCAACAACGTGGTCGTCAGTGTTTGCCCATTTTTGCTCTATAATGAGATGTATGCCACTACAAAACTGCATTAAAAGACTTTTTAATGCAGTCGGGAGCCACAGCTAACAGGCCTTCTATCAATGTAAGTGCCATAGCTCAAACTGATAAAGAGCTAAATCCCTAACAAGCTCTAAGTTACAGCATAGAAATAGAAAGTAGACTTTCTCCATGCATGTTTTAAGTACCTCATTAGTTCTCAATATGTCTACATGAGCTGAAAGTAATTGATCTCGTTACTATGTATGTAAATGTGGCAAATTTCTTAAGTTTTGTAACTTAGCTCTGTTCAATTAACCAGTTTGTTAAAATATATGTCTCTTCAATTAATTGCAGGGGTGAGAGTGTGAAAAGGAATGTATGCATATGTTAGGGTCTAGAGGAGAGCGATGCTGAATTTCATCCAAATCTCAGTGATGGCATTTTGGAGATTTGGGGAAATGTGCTCTCCGTGGAGAGAAAGCAGTACACAGTAAGGGCTGTTTGCTGCTGAGGTGGAAGAGCAGTCGTGCCTGGCTCTTTCAGGTAAAGAGGTAAACTTGTGACAGTTTCAAAGATGCTGAAGGCTGTTCTCTATATTATTCATAGCATTAATCACGCTTTGTTTCTCTTCTGAAACTTGTCTGAAAGATATGGTTTGAGGACAAGGAGAGGCTCACAGAGCCTGTAGCTCTCTGCAGCACTTAGTCAAGACTGCACTGCTCGGCTTAAACTTACTTGTTTTGGTGGGTCTATATAATGCTCCTGTGGCCCAGTTGTGAGAGTGTTGCTGAGTTGAGACCTTTGGTGCATGTGGGCTGTGTGTAATGAACAGGCCTTGTGTACACCCTCTGCTCAGAGGAGTGTGTCCTTTTCTGTAGTTCAGTGCTGTAGAAGAGTAGATTTGCAGTCTCATCCTTCACCTGTATTTCACAAGCTTCTTGAACACAAGATGATTCCCCTCTAAATGCCTGCAAAATGGCCACAAGGTCCTTGCTGCTCTGTTAAACAATTGCAATAAATTCCTTTCCATCCTCTGCATCTCTGCAGTGCAGTAGTTTCCATAGCCCAGGGGCTTAGGTATTTCCTTTCCCTTCCAGGATAGTCCAGAAAGAGGTGCAGGTAGGCTTGAGGTGTGTGATGGGCTGTGCCAGAGGTGTGGGGCACTTGTTTTCATGCCCTCTCAGCCCTGAGCAGAGCTGCTGTGGCAGTGACTCCTGTGAAAGTCAGACCAGTAACAGGGCTCTGGGCTGTGAAGGCACATCTGGAAAGATCTAGGCATCTAGGAAAAGGTCCAGCCCCACAGAAAAAGCTAGGGATAGAACAAAGAAACGCGGTTTAAAAGGAAGATGTAAGGCGGCACAATTCTGGGATACTGGAATAAATGTGAAAAGGCTTGAAAGCCCGCAGCAGAGACTGATACAGTTTTGTAGATCTGTGAGTAAAATGTAGCTCTGACCAAATGAAGAGATTGTCCTTGAGGCTTTATTTGTTATGTGATGCTCATTGCTGAAAAAATTAGCTGTAAGGATGGAATAACCAACGCGGTGTTTTTATTTTTACCTTCAGCTTACCTTTGTTTTTACCTTCCTGAGCTTACCTGGGCATCACATTTTACTGGCTAAGGCTGTCCTTAGGCAAAGCTGTCCTTGTCTTGCCATGCTCAGAATCATGAGATGTAGTTTTGTGGTTGTTTCCTTCTTCCAGTGCTCCTGACAAAGTGTTTTCCCCTTTTAGGGCTCATGACTTCTATAAACTCTTTTGAACAAAGTGATCCGTTCAGTTAGTTATGCTACATAAAACATGCCTAGAAATATTTGCAGCATGCACTGCTACTTTTTCTTCAGCAATAGAAAAGCATGTCTTGTTAATGCTAGCTTTTGGATTGGGGTGGGGGGAGGTGTATTTGTTTTGTGAGTAGTTTCTGTGCACGGCTTTACCCATAAACCAGATGTTAACACAAGACTCCACATGTTTGTGATCATTAGACAATATTAAAAGCTATCACTCAATCACCATTTGGGAACAAGAACATTGGGTGTTCTGCTACCTGCAAAGCAATAAAATTATTGCCTGACACGTTTACAGTCCCAAAACCAACAATCTGCTTTTACATGGAATAAGGTATGTTGCTACAATACAGTGTCTTGCTGAGCTGTTCATATATAACATTTGCATTAGATAATTTAATTTAAATACATAGAGCACAGTTGTAGGTCTTATAAATAAGAAACTGAGTGAGATAATGCTCAGATAGGTACTTCTGTAAATAATTGTGTTATTCTGATTTATTCTACCTATTTGCTATTAACCTTTGCTATTTTTGGCAAAGAGACTGGGGAAGGTTGAATATTTGCAAACACTTGAGAACTACGTTTTTCTTTTATTTAACCATTCTTTTTAACATAGAACAGTATCAGCATATTTTCCAGTTTCCAGAGGGTTTTGAAAAGAATGATAGGAAACCATAAAACTCCTGAAAGGACTTTACTTGGCTGAAGACTTTTATATATAGAGAGATCAATTTTCTGATAAGATTCTCTGGAATGAAAGGACATTTTTGTAATTTTAGCAAACATGAATACCAAAACTAGGGGTGGCTGCTTGGGACCTGGAGCCTGATACACGCCTCATTATAGACTATGAAAAGTTTCCTGAAGCTTTTATGGCCTTTGGATCTGGTCCTTTAATGTGTCTGGTAGGGTAATGGTTGAAATAGTTTCCAGTGCTCTGGTTTGTTCTCAGAGAGTTCCAGTGCTGCCAGTTTCCATGGAAGGGCTTTAACTCCTTGGCAAGACATTGCAGGGGTGGGGTGGGGGAATCTTCCAGTGTTGGCAGCAACTATGATGTGATATTATATCTCTGGCAATATCTATTCCAACTGAACTTCGATAACAAGAAGTAAAATCTGGTTATCACTATTGATAACCTTCCCCTTGTCCTTGTGTTATGGGGGTAAGGAAGGTGCGGGTGTGATGTGAATTTTTGATTACTTTAATGCATGCATGTGCATTCCAGCCCAGTGTACAAAACCAGTGCTGGGACACCTTTTATAGTCAACCTTGATGTGTCAAGAAAATTTACTCTTCTAACCTAAGACTGGTGATAATGTTCACAGGGCAATAAAACTCCAAAAGGATTAATTTTAATTGCCCATGTATTGTAATTGGATATTAAATATACAATGGTGTCACCAGAAATTCATCAGCTTGTTCATTTAGGAGCAGAACTGGAAGCCTACAGAGTTCAACAGGAAGGTAAACTAGCTTCAGTACCCTTCTGTCAGGTCAGGGCTTCCCTTTTCTCCGTCAATCCCCTGAGAAATGCCTGTGTGAGCTCAAAGCAAAATTTGTCCATGGTTCTGTGGGTTTTGGTTCCAGGCATAGGCTCCATGGCTGCTTTTGGCCAAAGCAACTGTATCGTAACTCGCCTTCTGCCCACCAGCAGGAGTTAAGGATGGTGACCAGATCAAGCTAGATTCTGAGTCTGTGTCTCTTCCAGCTGTGTAAAGTGCACAGCACTTCTGCACCATCCCTTACTATCCTGAGAGCCAAAAGTGTTTGCCAAAAGCTTTGCCTCCTGTGCTGTGTTTGAATTTTCCAGGATGTGCCATTTCCAGCACTTTGAATGCTGTCTGTATTTTAAACCATGACAGCCTTCTAAGGCTCACACTGAGTTTGTCTGATGTTTTAACACTACAACCAAGTAATCTCTGCAATGGAAATATAAAGGTTTAATTCAGCTGCATATATGCATAGACCATTGGTTAGCATTTAGCAACAGAAATAAGGAATACGGGATAACCTGGGAAAAACTAAGGGCTCTGTATAATTTGTATAATAAAGCTCAGGGAATTGTATAATTCTAAGTGGTGCCCAGGGAAACATGGTGTGAGCCAATATCTGATACAATACTTGCCTTCCAGTTGTCTGCCTTTTTGCCTTGGTTGCTGGATGAGTTTAGTGCTTTCCAATGCGAAGGGCTTTTGACAAGGAGGTGGTTTGTATTGCAGGTCCAGGTTCTGGATGTCTGCCATGCAAAGTGGTTTAGACAGAGAGGCTCCGAGTAAGTGCTACAGTAGTTGCAAGTTGGCAGATCTTCTGTGTGTGGATGCCAGATAGCCAATTCCCACTTCACAATGCTGAATAATGAGCATTGTTTCCAAATTCTTTGAAGAATAAAGTCCATTAAGATGCTTGGAGTGTAAATACTTCCTCTTAGAGAAAGTAATTATTTTAATTTGTTTTAATTCTATTATTAGGTTGCTAATAGTTTAGATGGACATTTTTATTTAAGACAACCACTAAAATTCTACAATATTAATTTTATGGAGAACTTCCAAAAGAGCTCTATTAGTTTTCCTCCATTAAAGTAACATTATGGACTTTTAATAGAGCTCATGGCTACAGCAATTTTTATTAACCTAGTTAGTAAATGAATTAATGTTAGTCCCAGTGTCTTCAAAATATGTGATATTTCATTCACATAAAAGTATATAGCGTATATAGATAAAGTATAT
Organism: Nestor notabilis; assembly: GCF_000696875.1. Classification (NCBI taxonomy): domain Eukaryota; kingdom Metazoa; phylum Chordata; class Aves; order Psittaciformes; family Psittacidae; genus Nestor; species Nestor notabilis. The sequence goes on along the minus strand of NW_009909711.1, from coordinate 40,686 downwards.
GATAGTTCATACACATACTTTAAAGCAAAACCAGTATTAAGTAATTTCTCCATGATGACAACTTCTACCACCCCTTGATCAGATGTATACATGCACTGGGTGAATTGTAGGTATGATTTAGTTTTGCTTAAGACTTTCTGGACACCTCAGCTAATGAATTTCAGTCTCTACATAACCTTATTTTTTAAGTAAGGCAGAAAAATCAATTCTTACATGATCTCACCCACCAGTCGCATCCATACAAATAAATCTCAGGATGGGATGTATTCATTCTTTCACTAGTGCTTTTTCTGCTCTATCAGGTTGAATAAATGCAGTAGGTTACCTACACTGGATTATTTGTGGTTGGTGACTTTTTTTCCAAATTATGTATGCATCTAGCCATGAATGTTTGCATCTTGCTTCTGATTTGATAAATACTGGGGGTTTTCTGTAGTTTTGGACAGAGACTACTTTGAGTTTCGTAAGGAACAACATTGTGCTCTTGCCCATGACTCTGAGGAAACCCTAATCCCTTTCAGAGAGTTCAGATCTAGACTGCTCTGGCAGACCAAGCTCCTGCTCAGTCTGGGGATCTCAGCTGGCATCTCAGCATGATGGTCCAAGAAAGGATTGTGACTGACAGTATCATAAATTCATTATGAAAACATACAGCTCTTCTGGTTACAGGTTGTTCTGTATTTATATTGCAAATGCATTGCACATGCATGACATCTGCATGCTTTTTAAAGCACTGTGATATTGAACAGTCAATCCAGTGGTCCAGTAATAAGAATTTCATTTGAAAAGTAAAATCAAAGCAAATTTAATGATATCTGAATGTTAATAGCCGAAGTATATTTAAGTGCCAGGTTAGGTTATAGATGAATAATCTAACTCTCTTCTGAGGGCTATTTCATATAAACCAGCACTGTCCTGCCTGTAACCTGAAGATAGATTATTTATGTTTGATTTGTTATTTTTAGTGCATCCATTCATATTGCTTTTCATATCCTGTCCTGTCATTTTGATATGAGTATGACCCAGTAGCAGTTCATACACCATTTATGTAGTGCAAGCTCTTTGTAATGACTTGCCATCCCCAAAACTGAGCATAAAATAGATCTGACCTAAAATGTGTAAGTTATTTACTTATCTGAGTTGTCTACTCATGGGTGATAATGGCAAGATGCCTAAAGTATCACTTGCTAAAATGAAATGCCTGAGTTCAAAAGCTAGAAGGAGGTAGCCAGGAAAGTGAATCTGTATTGCCACTAATTCTTTGCATGCTGTTTCGTTTGGGTGCACTGGAGAGCTTACATTTGCTGCCTTCTATAGTTGATGCCAGACATGAATGTTCAGCCACCATACACAGTCCCACCAGTAATTTAGTAAGTAACTTGGGCTTTTCTGTGTGTCCTGTTGAGGGCTTTTAAATTACCTGTGGGTTATTTACTGGGATTCTGCATAAGAATCAAGCTCATTTCTGGCCACTGAATGCCCAGGTGTGCCAGAGTGACTGATTCCATTTTGTTGGAGCTGGTGGTTTAGGTCTTCATAGTATAAACACTTGCTACTTAATTTAGCTTTATTCCTAGGCACATAGTTGCTTCAATTTCTTTTCATTTACAGCTTTACTGGATCTATCTGATGAATGCTAAGCACAACATTTATATATTTAGGTCTTTTGAGGTGTACAAGACTACATGTACAAGCATTGTAGCTAAATCCTGTTTTGATATACCAGGATTTTCTTGGGAGTAGGCTGACACAGACTACAGATGATGGGCAAGGAAATAAAGCTGGATATAGAAAGGAGATGAACAAGGTCTAAATGTGCCACTGCTGTCATTCTCAGCTTGAAAATGCCACTGTGGAAGCTATGTGTGAGCACTAGACCTTGCTAGTCTGAAAGCCTAAAGGTCGTGCAGGCTTGTTAGTGGAGGTCGACTGAGGGATGTTTATTTTCAGCACTGTTCTCGCACTTCAGAGTGAAAATACAAATATGTATTCTTGGTGATTTCAAGTAGCACTATCATCACTTTTGCCACTTAGTTCAGAGCTGAGTAAATTCTGGCCAACACATCTATGCCAGTTTGCCACACATCTATCATAGCTTCAGGCCCAAGAACTATATTTGAGATTGTTTAATGTTTGTTTGTTTATTAATACTTTACAAACAGCGTAGCATAGCAGAGTCATGTTTGACTTGTCAAAATAAACAATATGGTGATACTAGTGCAGCACTTGCGTCTGTGCTAAAAACTACTCAGGTAGCAGAGTATTTTTAGGGATCTGCCTGTATACACTGCGGATAAGATACGTAGAGCGCGTAAGAAGGGTCTAACATACACAGTAGCATGTATCTAGATTGTGCTGTGGGGATGTCAGGTTAACCATATATTTTGAGAAATGCTTTTGATGCAATGTTTGTGATGTAGATAAGTAATTACTTGTGCATGTGTACTCATTGCATGGGTTTATGTAGATGTTTGTCTGTCCCACTTGTTAATTGGTTATTATCAGACTACATGGTAATATGTTCCTTCCAACCCCTTCATCTGCACATTGCTCTGGCAGGGCAATAGAGGCTTCTCAAGCACCAGAGCTAAAGGGCCCTTTCACAGTTGTAGTTTTGTGTACCTTCGTGTGTACTTTAAGCAGTATGACCCTGCTCTGAGCAAGTTCTTCAGTCATAGAATCACAGAATGGTTTGGGTTGCAAAGGACTTTAAGATCATCTGGTTCCAACCCTGCTGCCACGGGCAGGGATGTCTTGCCCTAGACCATGTCACCCAAGGCTCTGTCCAACCTTTTCAGGGTCACTCCTTATTTCCACACCAGTGACTCAGCAATGCATGAAACCCCTTCTTTTGCTTGCTGTCTTTTTGCAGATTCTGCAACCACCCAGTGCAGCTTCATACATAGTCCTGCCACTCTTGTATAGGAACCTTTGGTGTTGTTTCTACCATCTGGAGCAGCCTCTGTGTATCTTTCTGCCTCATCAACTCTCCATCTCCTCAACATATATTTTGAGAAATGCTTTTGATGCAATGTTTGTGATGTAGATAAGTAATTACTTGTGCATGTGTACTCATTGCATGGGTTTATGTAGATGTTTGTCTGTCCCACTTGTTAATTGGTTATTATCAGACTACATGGTAATATGTTCCTTCCAACCCCTTCATCTGCACATTGCTCTGGCAGGGCAATAGAGGCTTCTCAAGCACCAGAGCTAAACGGCCCTTTCACAGTTGTAGTTTTGTGTACCTTCGTGTGTACTTTAAGCAGTATGACCCTGCTCTGAGCAAGTTCTTCAGTCATAGAATCACAGAATGGTTTGGGTTGCAAAGGACTTTAAGATCATCTGGTTCCAACCCTGCTGCCACGGGCAGGGATGTCTTGCCCTAGACCATGTCACCCAAGGCTCTGTCCAACCTTTTCAGGGTCACTCCTTATTTCCACACCAGTGACTCAGCAATGCATGAAACCCCTTCTTTTGCTTGCTGTCTTTTTGCAGATTCTGCAACCACCCAGTGCAGCTTCATACATAGTCCTGCCACTCTTGTATAGGAACCTTTGGTGTTGTTTCTACCATCTGGAGCAGCCTCTGTGTATCTTTCTGCCTCATCAACTCTCCATCTCCTCAACTTTTGTCTTTTTTTTTTTTTTTTTTTTTTTTTTTTTTTTTTTTTTTTTTTTTTAAGTAGATTTTTCTCATCTGCATATGCCTCTTTTTTTTCTTTTCTTTTTTTTTTTTTTTCTCTCTTTTATTGGCCTTATGGCTTTATTTATTGGCCTTATGGCCAATATATAAGGCCTTATGGCCTTAATTTATTCATCATACAGTGTCTTCACACCACGGTTTTCTATAATTTATACTGTGTACTGCCTGCATCCACTGCTTCCTTGTATTTAATTCTGTTCAGTTTGGGAATACAGTTGAAATGAAAGGCAGTATATGATAGAAAGCTACATTATATTGTACAGAGATACAGCAGCATCTGCTGCTATACACATAAATATTCTGACTTTGCAACACTTCAATATAGCAAATAATTTGGGCTAGTTTTAAACAGAAAAAATATTCTGTGATAAGACGTATAAAATCTTACACATCTCATTCAAAATCATGCACAAAAATCAGAGCTTAAGACCTTTATGGGTAAGTTTATTAACCTCTTCACACACAATGTTTGTTAACAATCCAGCACAAGGTTTATTAACTCATGTCATATATATCTGTGTGTGTGTATACATGTATTTTGTATGTAATACAGTATTGTTAAAAATCTCTGTTCTTGGAGCTGTGTGATCAAAGGAAGCCACTGCTTTCTGCTTTCTTCCTTTGGTTCATGTTTTTGACAATCTTGAAGATTTTTAGCTCTCACCAGGGGAGTTTTGCATCTGGCTGTCCTGGCTCACAGGAGTGCAGGCTTCCTTGTACATCTGCAGTTGTGTGCTTGTGTGCTGGCAGTTTGCTGTGGGCACAACACCTGAGCTACTCTGAACCGGAGCTACTGACCTCTCTTCCTCTGCAGGTAATCTGAAGTCCTCAAGTTAGAAGACAGATTTGAAAAATGTATCTCATAAAATAAATACCTGTGGCTTTGTTCAAGTCAGAATTGGATTCAAAATCAGATTTTCAGAATCTTGATCAGTCAAATAACACTGTTGTTCTGACCTCCCAGTTGGACGTTCCTGGCACTGAAATTCTCCACCTTCTCAAACCTCTGGGAGCTCAGAGGCCTTCCAGCACCTGCAGGATTACATGATTTGTGAGTGCTTGACTTTGATCTAGCGGGTACCTTCTGCTAGCAGGGAGACCTGCAGGGCTCTGCAGACTTTCTGGGACCAATCCATGCCCCAAAGTCAAGGCAATCACTATTTTAAGTGACAAAAAGCAGTTTGAGAGTGGTTTCTGCTCAAGAGAAGCAGTAGGATTCTCTCCCAGCACTGCTGTCCCACAATGGCAATCCCAAATGCCTGTGGATATGGCTAAACATGACTCGATGTAACCAGTTTCCATTAATTCTGGTGGGATTTTTTTCCCTTTAATTTGGCATTCTTTGTCCAAGCTGTTGCTGTCAGATCTTCCTTCATGAGCTGAACTAAAATAACAGGAGACAACTATTTAAAGGAAATAATTTAAACATGCTAGTAAAAAGATTTCATCTGTGCAACAATATTACATTTGCTATTGTGTTTGATTACTAATGAATACAGAGTATTCATCATGGCAACAAGCAGAAAAGGGGAGGAAAAAAGTTTTGTATTAAATCAACTAAATGAAGAAGTGAACCAGCAGAGGCCGTTTTAGTGTTCAGAAAGTAAAATGTGCAGTTCATAACCATGAAATTTGCTGTACCTTTTATAAACATATTTTGATTGTAAATACGTGTGTGAGATAAAAATGCTTATTTCTAGGTCGAGGTGGACAACTAATTTTTTTAAAGCCATGACATTAATGGCTGGCACTGTAATGGCCCTGTTATTCAATCTTGAAAAAGTTTGCTTACAGTTCACTTCTAATGGCTCTTTCCTACCATTATCAAGTGACTGATAGTCATTGCAGGCATTTTAGCAGCTCTCAGATCTGTTATATTTTTAATTAAATTGGCTGTGAATTGTGTAAGTAGCAAAGGTTGACAAACTAGCACTCAGTGCAGCATGGCTGTTTCTTAGTGTAGCTGTCACAGGACATTCATGGTCTTGATTTCTTTATACACACTATAGTTCTTTTAATCTGTGTCAAATGTTGACTTGGAACAGTAAGTAAACTGCTCTGGAGAGCAGGATGGGATATTGCAGAAATACCCCTGAGCTGCTTTGATGGAAGCAGCCTGGTTTACAGTGCATAGAGCTGCCTGACCTGCACACTGCTGGCTGAGGCGCAATGGCTGTGGGTTTGTGGGGAATGTGGTCTCTGTGCTTAAGGCCAAAGGACTTGTGTATAGTCTCGTGTGCATGCTGATGACACCATGGCCTATCTTCTAGCTGGAAGATGTCAGTAAGGTCTCTTGAGTTTCCTGTCAGAAGTGTTATTGGAACAACATCCACAGTCCCCCTTAGGAACTGCAGATGTCCCTTAACCTGTGGGCTGGTACTGCGGCAGCTGCTTGCTTGCAGAAAAGGGGTTGAAAAATTAGAGCCCTTACTTTATATTCCTGTGCTATTGCTTTTAAAATATGTTCCTGTGAACACTGATTTGCTGCCATTACCTTTTTCTGCTAAGCTCTTCTCCCAGTTCTAAACCAGTAGAACAACACTGCAAACATAGAATGTGGCTATTGTTATGTTAGTTTTGAATGAAACAGTGCAAATCAGCCTATCTTAGCCCAAACCAGTTCAGCCTGAGTACCATCAGTGGAAAATAATGCTGTGATTTTTAAGAGATTAGTAAATGCTAAAGAAACTGATATTTGGTATTTTGTATTAAAAGTGCAGGTGAACTAACAATGAGAAATGTATGGTCAAATCGCGAAGGCCTTTTAGTCTGTCTTAACTTGGACAAATCCATGTCAGAGGAAAAGGCTGGGAAGGAGATCCAGACTAGAGTCTGGGTTTTTTTACACAAGAGTTCATCATTCTTTTCCCATACGCTGCTGCATCCCTTTCTGTGCTGTACAAAACATCTCACTTTCTAAAATATTGTAACATAGTCTTAAAGAAAAAGCTGCAATTTTTAGGACAAAGAGCATAGAAATTGAGGTCATTATTTGCATTCTCACCTACTTTCACTAAGAACAGCAAAGTACATCTTTGTGGGCTTTGGCACAGGAGGGAACCCGTGTCACTCCTCTAGCTCTCCTACTGTTCTGTTGTCTGAAAACCCTGTGGGCTGCTGGAGTTAATGCAGAATTACATCTAGATGATGTCAACTGCTGCTGGTTTATCTTGCTGCAGAATACAAGTCCAGTTTCAAATTAATTATTTAGGCCTCTCTCAGTTCATGCTATTTTCCCTTCTTCCAGTGTTGTTCTGATTGCCTAGGCTTTCAGCTGTTACCCTGCATGCTATATTCTGATGATGGTCTTTGTAAATCAAAGTACTTTGAAGCAAGAAGACAATAAAGGAAACTGGACTGGGTTCAGCTTCACTGTGCATTCAGTATTACACTTACAGCAACAGCTATGCTACCACATACTTAAACTACTTCTCAGTGGAAGCTTTGTACAGTTTCTTTGTAGTCTAGAGGCTTTGTTTAGATTGCTGTGTCCATGTTGTTGAACTACACCCACTGTTGTATTTGAACATGTCCTCGTCTGTCCCTGGTAACCTTCCTCTCCCTTCCAGGGTGGACCTACACCCTTCATTTCTGTTCACCTGGATGATGCTTGAGTTTCTGCTGTTACTTGGCCCTTCTGCCTGGTGTCAGCTGGCACCCACAGGGGAATAGCTCTTCAAAGAGCTGCTGTCAGCTTTAAAACATCACCTGTCAACCCCAGGCCTGGCTCAGAACAGCAGTGAAAATTCAGGCATATGCAAACTTATGTGTCTTTGAAGAATAAAGGCATTTGAATCTAAATTCAGCCTCTACAAAGGTTGGCTTCAGCTGATGTCAGACCACTCCCTACTTCAGAAGGGCACAGTTTGTGCTTAAATGCATTAGCAGCTCTCCATAGCCTCGTTAGCACTGCAATTACAAATCAGGATAACACAAAAGCTTGGTATAATTGTGCTGGAAATGAAAAAAATCTCTTTATGTTGCACACTTCACAGCCACATTAGACTTGCAGAGCATTGTGGCAATGATTACTTTTTGCTGAGGGGGAGAGAAAAAGATAAATGACTTCTAAATCACCACATGACTCAGCCTGCAAGCTCTGAGTTTATTTGTAAGACATTTATCTCCTTGTATACTCACCAGGAAAAAAAATTATCATTTAATTAATAAACTTAATAGCATGAGGTATTCTGATCAATAAATATAGTATGAGAGAACAGGGCCAGATGCAATGAAATATTGAGTTGTCTGAAGACAAACCCATGATTTCCTTTAAATCTGATCATGCTCCTGCCCAGTTAGTTAGGGGAGGCTGCATGGCAAGATGCATTGCTCTGCTGAAAATCAAACTGATAGTCAGCCCGGACATAAAAAACCTGAAGCAGCTCCTTGTGCCTTGGAACAATTTCCCCTTTATGTTTTCTCTGTGTGACCTTTTGAGCCTTTTTTTCCCTGCTGGCACTGAAACACTGAATGAGCTTCCAGTGAAGCCAGTGGGTGTTTTTCCACTGACTGCGGCAGACCCTGGCTGGGTCAAATTCTGCCACTGATGGGGCCTGACTCGCTGCCTGTGCCTGTTGTGACATTAGATCAAAGCCCCATTACAGCTCTGCAAATCCAGAGTTACTGTGCTGACTCCAGGGCTTATCCCAGATAATGCAGAATAACCAGCAGCAAGATGTGCCCTGGTGCCCCGTTACCTGTGGCTCAGATGTGAACAGCAGCAGCTGCCTGGCAGGATGGGGTTGGTTTGCTTTATCTGCAGCTCCACTTATGATTTCACTATTTGCTAAGGCAGACAAGGGCTGATCTAATAATGCACAAGTGGTTGCTCGGGGAAATATGCAAATGTGTCTTTTTTTTTTTTTTTTTCTTTTTTTTTTTTCCATTCAATCTGTAGTAAAAATATGTCCTTAAAGAAAAGCCCTGTGGATACTGGTCACTTCCTTTGTAGGTGTGCAGAAACAGCAGGAGTTTTTCATCTTGGTTTGTGTGGCAGCTTTCCATTAGTAGATAGAAATGGAAGCAATACACCTCTTCTCATGGACAAAGGCATCAAACTTAGCTCCACATGTCATTTCTGACATCAGTGTTAAATGGTGTATGGGTTGTTAATTTGAATATGCTTTTGATACAGTCTTTTAGAAGGCTGACACTGCTGTGGACACCATGACTTGACTGTGAATTGGTTCTTCTCGACTCACTCTTCCTGCACTGGAAGTCCCAGGCTCTTGTGGTTGTCCTCTCACTGTTGCTGGATTAGGTATCTCCTTCAGTCCTGCTGGGTGCTGCACAGCATCTGGTTGGGCATAAGATTAAGTTGAAAATGAGAGAAGGCTCCAAAGTGAGGTGGAAATATTGCAGTAGGTATTAATCACATAAATTTTTCACATATTCAGTGTAATTGTGGATGTGCCGGTTATGGTCTTCTCCTAACTTAGCAGGTGTTAATCACAATTCTGAGTTTACATACAAAGCTATCTTGTTTGGATGCATGCAGGCTCCTCCCTTTCGGTGCTGTTTTTATCAACAGTGATCACTGCAGGTTTCCAAACTACTGTGTGAAACCTCGTGTTTTCCTGTGCCAAGCTCTTAACTACAGAAGGCCTGCAGACCTCAATTGCCACAGTGGATCAAGGGGCATGCTAGTGAATAAGAATGATGCTTATGACTAAACTCTGCAAGATGTGGTCTTCCCTTGCTGGGTACCCTTTCACACCTTAAGCACCAGGCATATTTTCTATGTTGAGGCACAAGGACACTATAAATAATAGTAAGTGCTCATTGGCCATAATTGAAACATGACAATGTAAAAATGTGGTAACTTCAGAAGCTTCTGAAGATGCTAGAGAAGAGATGCTATGAATGAAGTGTTTTCCTAAAATTTGCCAGAATGTTTAATTTTGAGCTAGCAGATAACATTTTAATGAAGAATTTTGGCTAATTTGTCATAACTTTTCCCTAGTTTTCATCAAGCTCTGCATGCGACTTTCTGACTCACACAATGACTTAATTTCTTGTTCTGTACTGCGCTCATTGCCATAATGTGTGAGCATTCAGACATCTTCACTCAATCACTTTAATTAAACCAGGAGTTCTTACCCTCAAACGTGGACAAAGAGTTATACACAGCCAGCTACGCTTGCTAGGTTCAGAAGGTTTCTTTAATTATGTATGTGCCTATTGCTGTTCACTGCAATCCCATTTGAGCATTTAAGCAAGTGCTCAGCTTAAGTGAGTTCAAACAGATCTCAAGCGTAAGCTCAGTATTAAGAGAGAACTTAAATGTACTGCTGAATAGGAAAATGAATCAGCTTCTGATTTACTGATAAAATTATCTAGAGAAAATGTCCTTCTTTCCTAGGATCTTATTAGATG
>NW_009909711.1:29111-30572 GCF_000696875.1 Nestor notabilis | reverse complement strand
TTTATCCCTGCGGGGGCCAAAACCAGCCAGATCTGTCTTCATGTGGTAAGCAAAGGCTTAGTGCTGCAAGCTGGTACAAACTGTTTTGCTTTCTTTAGCTTATTCTCAGCCTTTCCCTGTCCCTTTAATACAGAATGAATATGAGATGCTTCACAGTGTTAAGTTTCAGGGGGCTTTCTAGTTGTGAACTTGACAAAATTTTTTTGCAATAACAGATTTATCCAAATTTTTACTGATGGCCCAAAGCCCCAGAGATGAGGTGAAAGAATGACTCTGTGTCACAGAAATAATCCCTAACACAGTATTTATAGCTTCCCTAATGCTCTCAAGGCTATCTCCTGAAATGTCTCTGGATGCTTGGCACTGTCATCTAAAGTAAACCTATTTAGCCTATTTAGGCTTTCCAAAGTGTAATATGCTATAAAAACCCAAGGACTGGTAAAAATTTAGGTAAGGGTAAAATGCTACAGTATTCACTATTCTCTGAGAGTAGGCAAAATACTAAAGAGAAATGGTGTGATAAGAAAAAACTTATTCTGTTTACAAATGTAAGTTTTTATAATGTTACCTAAATTAAGCAGCTATTGATTATTAATAGATGTTCTCCTCTTCCTGGCTTATTAAATACTTTTTTAAGCTTTCAGAATTAGCTATGGGGTGCTCTCAATTTGAGTGGCAATAGTGAAAGATTTATGCTCTGTAGCATGCTGTTTTTTCTGCCAGTGAAATAAACAGCAGTTTAGATAAGATTTGGACTTGCAGGTGCACTTAATGAGAACATCATCTTTCAGGGCACGGATTTACTCCTGTAACCAAATAGGCCATGCATATCCCTGTCTGTTATTAAAATAAATATACAAAATAAACTCTATTTATGTAGCTCTATGGGCAAGTTACAGTATGTCTGTGTCCCTATGTGTGTAACTTCATTATAACATTAGTAGCTCAGAGAAGAAAAGACAGTGAAGCTTTGTGGTAGAACATGGGTGCTTCAGGTGGAGAATTAAAGTCCAACAGTGCTGATACAAGAAGGGCTCGTACTGTATCTCCATGTGTCTGTCTACTGGTAAGGCTTTCCTCCACAGTGGGCTCTGGGCGCTATGCACAGCACATAATGCTTAGCTCTAAACCGAGGCTGAAATCAGTAAGGAGCAGAACATAAGAATTTGTACTGTGTGGTAATCGATGATAAAATTAAATTGGGTGCTTGTAAGACAAATCACAGCTATGCCATATTGCTGCGTGGATGCTGCTGTCTACACGTGTGTTCATTTTCCTCAATGCTAAAATAATGCTGCAAACATGCAGCAAAAAGGAAAATAACGTCAGGTTTATAATCTGTTCAAGGCTGCTGCTCCTTTTACTGCAACCATGGCGTGAAGAGCTTCCTCACCATATTGCCCTGTTAAAACAGGAATGATAATAAATGACGCTGTCTTTGTGTATAATTCATGAAGAAAA
>NW_009909711.1:15310-29080 GCF_000696875.1 Nestor notabilis | reverse complement strand
AAAGAGTCATGAGATCCAGCAGTTGCCCTGTTATGCAGATAGGAAGCTATTGACCACTCTCAATTTCTTAGAGGCATTTCATAACGATTTGAGAACATGCAGTAAGAGTATCTGCCATTGTACCTGTGCTACAGAAGGTACAAGGTGTACTATAGGAAAATAGTCTTTAATTTACAATAACTATTTGTGTAATTGTAATTAATAAAGCAGTGTGTTCTCCTTTCCTTCCAGGCCTATCAATACATTTGCACTTTTCCCATTTCTTATTAAGTCAGATAATTAAATTATATTGTTGGAGTTTTCTTTCCTAATATAAAACATTTAACCAAAAAACATTCTTTAAAAACCCCAGTGATGGAAGATATAAGCCAAACTTTAAAATTTGCTAAATGTAAACCCCTTTGTCTTTAGAGTGCTGCATAGCTAATCAATTCCAAGTAATTACTATGTGAAAAATGTGGGACCTTTTTGCTTCATACATATATTGAAGAGATGCAAAGCCAATATAAAAAGAATTTTAATTGGTTCGAGATAGTAGCAGGAAACTATTTTCCTTCATTTATAGAATAAAAAAATGGAAGTATCCCAGCTATTAAATTTGGGAGAGGAGTGCATATTTCAGTACTGCAGTTACTCATGTGTGAAATGAAGAAAAATGTTAATTGTGGTAGGCTTGTGAACTGAAATTAGTTGCAAGTGGACTGTAGATGAGCAAAGAGATTCTTGGGATGTTACACCTCAACCATACTTTGAGGTTAATTCATTAAAGATAATTGGAATGTTAAATAGGTTCCTATAAGGCATCAAGGCATCGCTGCTACAGTGGTCTGACACTTTTAGTCTGATTGAATCAAATGCTAATTACTAATATTCAGATTTACTTTATGCTTATTTATGTACTGCCCACCCTGATTATTTTCTTGACTGCTGGTAATGTTTTCTGTCAAGGGTGAGAGCCCTGCAGTCACCTGAAAATAAGGGCTTGAATGAGGGGAACTTGAGCAAGAGGAACTGCCTGTCCCTGACTCTGTATCCATAAAATCTGTGTTTAAAAATAGGAGCAGTCTTTCAGTGTTTCAGTGTTTCATAGCTGATTAAATCCTCGCTAGTAACTCTAGAGCAAATACAAAGTCTTTTGTTCTCTGAGTGGGCTTGACAGCACTCATGTACCATTGCATCCAAAATTCAAACAAGTTTGTCTGGGTGCCATTGGAACATCAATGTGGCTTGTGGACAGGATCAGCAAGCCAAGATCCATGGTCTTGGGAGCCGGGAGAGGAGGTCTGGTCTTCCTGGCTCTATCCCATCTCCCACTGGGCAGAGGCCATTTGATGTCGTGGGACACGTTATCCCTGCCCTCACCCAGGAGAAAGGCAAACCAAGCAATGCAGGATACATTCTCCAATGTAAAAGCAGAATACTCAAATGAGTTTGGCAAAAGTGAAAAGAAATGTTGTTTTAAATCATAAAGCCAAATATGAATCTAAAGCCTGTTGCAGGTTTCTTTTGCTTTCCTTTACTTATTTGTATGACACATATGTCCTCTGCAGCTATTTACCTGGGGTCTCAGGCTTGCATATTTCATTTGCTCAGGTGGCCTGCATCACTTGGTGAAGGATGATCTTTCTGTGCTGGAAAAGTGTGTGTGCCAGATCTCATGCATGTTATCACTTATTTATTCCTCCCTGGTGACATGCTGTTGCCAACAGGCATATAATTAGAATAGCTCAGGCTGGAGACCTGTGGAAAGTCTGAGTGCTTTCATAGTTTGCCAGTAAGTGCTGTAGGTGTTTGCACTTGAATCCTCTACAGTTTCCACTATTGGAAGCTCAGGTTTCTTTCTTTGGTGACATATTTATCTTCTAGTCCTATAAAAAGAGGAAATCTTTGCATTTTGGATCTGTTCTCATTGGCGTTGGTTTACTTGATGACTTGTTACTAGAAACAGCCAGCTTTTGCTGTCAGAGAACCTTCCAGTCATTTAAACAGAACAGCAGTCCCTCTTGTGCTCCCACCCTGTACAAAAAGAGAAAAAGCAAAGGGGAAAAAGTGAAAAGTAAGAATAGGAGAAAAATGTTATCAGAAACAGCTAAACCAACAGCATAATCTGCCAGTTCTTTGCATACTGTTATGATATCTGAAACATAATTATCAAGCTTAAGTTAATTAGACTAATGCTTAGAAAATCTGGCATGGCAGATTGTGGTAAGTAATTATATATACCGATTAAAGGATGTAATACACAGTGAGCAAAAGCAAAAAGAAAACTCTATTTGATACAGCCAGTGAGCACAGACAATTAAGAAGTCAAGTAGATGAGCACTGACAAAGATAGTGAACTTTGTGGAAGATGATGGGCAAGATTCCAGTTTTCCAGAGGAACAGATTTTGCATAGTATCAGTCAAACTTTTGTTTTATGAAAATCCATGCTGCTGTTTCCTAACTGAAATACATGAAGGGCCACTTGCTTTTTGCTTTTGGATTAGCTGACATGAATACAAGGGTACGTGCAAACAAGAATGACATTAGAGTACTAGTTTACATATATATGGGAGTCGTGTAAATGGCTTTTCTTAAAAGCAATTCACAAGATGTCATATGAGAAATAAAGCTGTGAAGACACTGTCTCCTGCAATTAAACATAATGTAATAATGCTTACGGGTCAGAACGAATGAGAAGAGCTTGTGCACCTTTGTACACCTCAGTATGTGCACAGGAAGAACCTGGAGAAAGATTGAGAACATGATATTTTTTGTGAACTTTGCTTGAAGGCTAGTTAAGAGCAAATAAGACAGAAAGGAGAAAGAAATGTAGCAGTAGACCTTCTGTGGAATATGTTCTGGCTTGCAAGGTACCTTGCTCTGACTTCAAATTGTGTCTAGATGAATAAAGTGATTTTGCAAGTCCTCCACAAAGTGTGTGACTGTACAACCTATTCCCCAATCAACTCCCTCCTGAAGAATGAGTGGGAAACCTGCAAATTCCTAGTCTGGCAAATTAAGATGAAGCAAGCCCATGCTAGATCCATTCTCACAGTGTTTAATCCCCAAGTAGTTGACTGGGCTTCTGGAGCAACGTACAACTCTTCTTAGCTGAGCCACGTGTTTTATTCATATCTGCTGGAAATTGTCAATGAAAGCAATTTCCATATTAAATAATTGTTACACAAATACTGTCAATTCATAGTTCCTATATAGAACCATGGGGATGTCTGGGGGATTGTAGCATGGATGATGGCAACTGTTTTTTCCTAGGCACTTTAATAAGATTTTTCACTGTATTTTAATCAAAAACACCTTCCTACTAGTAGAAGCTCTCACCCTTAATTAACTGCAACATGTAGCCAGCTAAAATTATTTCTCCCCAAATTCAGTCCCTTTGCCAATATTAATTGCGGAATGTTATATTCCCTGGCTATCATGCTATCTCTGTTCTCCACTGTGGGTGTTATGTGGGTACAACTTATTCCCCAGAAAAAGAATTCGAACAGAAGGCCAACACTGCAGCTTGGAAGAGGAGCAAATAGATTCCTCCTCTTCAAAGTGAAGGCAGCCTGTGCCCCTCCACCCCCTGAAAAAGCCACTCTTATCCCAGTCTGAGTTCCATCAAGTAAATAAAGGCTCCTGCATTGGGCCCCTTGTTTGTGGCTTGATTCAGTGTATGAGTTGAGGTTCATCTGAGGGATGAAGGAGCTTGCTTGAACAATACCAAACTGTTCCCCATTTTCCCTCTTCTTCCATTGTCTGGGAAGACAATGCAGGGGCCTTTTGCGTAGTTCACACCTCCTGCATCCATCCATTCCAAAGAGTCTTGGACCATATTCTGCTGTAGGTAACATTTTTGTGAACTGCATATAAAAGGAAAAAAAATTACTTGGGCAAAATCCCATGTGATGTATCTTAAGAGAACTTACACAGGAAGTTTTATGGCAATATTAAGTGAGTGGAAAAACTGGAAGAGGGTGATTGACCATCTGAAATCTCCAATTCTGCTCCCCTGTCTGGGTCTTGTGCCACCCGTTGCCATCATAACATCAAGAAGCAGGAGCCTCTGCTGGGTTTTATAAATATTCTAGACATAGAAGATATTTTCTTCCCTTTGCTGCTACTTTAAGAGATGAATTTGCAGACTCTGGGGTATTTGCCCTTGACAAAACTTGTCTGGTTCTTATGCCACTAGGTCAGCGGAATATCAATATACTCTTAATGCAGTCTGTCTTTTAGAGTTTCTTTCATTTCTCAGAGCAAGAGTAAATGTCATTCATATTGGCAGGTTATAATGGGAACATTGAGATACTAATTTTTAAAAACATACACAGCTTCTTTTAAATAGTCTTGGTCTCCCTCTTGTGTGTCTTCAGTGTGCCTATAGCAATTACAAGATATCCCTTAAGATGGTAGGAAAGGTCATATTGTTGTCTTTTCTACCCTGTGCCTCAGTGAAACATTCCTGGTACAGCTCAGGTATTGGGATTGGGTTTAACGTTTCATTGCATTGCCATCTGTTTTGTTGTTGCAGGTGTTTTTCCCCTTGGTGTGGGGGGTGAGGGAGCATGGAGGCAGTAGTGAAGGATGCTGGCATACAGGTCCAGGCTTGATATAAAAAAATGAGCACTGAATCTGCAGGAATAGAGCAGCTCCTCTGGTCCAACCTATTTTCTTTTCAACATTAAAAGTCTTTCTGGTGAAAACCTGCCACTGTGCATGCAGATCATCAGTGGTGGACAGTCTCTGTGTCTCCTCAAAGGCCATGAAGAAGTATTAAAGTAAGCTTTTATATTATATGTAAAGTTCATTCATATGACTTAGCACAGGCATTGAAATAAAGCTCCTCACTTGCAAATGACATTAAGAAGTCACAAGGATGTAGTTTTCCAGAGTATTGCAGTGGCTCAGTGGCAAAGGGCAACTAAACCTGCAAGAGGGTTTTGCTGCAGGTACCCAAGCCATATCCAACCCCAGCTGTTGGTGGTGGTCCCCATTCCTTGGCCACTGGACCTGGTAACAACACAGAGACCTGGAGGGCAGAGTGGGTTTCTCTACAATAGGTTTCTCATCTGTGAGTTTTAAGCTCCCTTGTGACTTTATTTTTACTATAAGGAGGGTGTTTGGCCCATGATGTTTCACTCGGATTTTTCAAATCCTTTTTGATCATCTTGCTCTTTTTTCAGCATTTCCCTCTTACTGCTGTTGATTTAAATGTCATGACATTTTAAACATGACTTATTATAACAAAACAGTATATAAAACAATATGCTGCATAATAAATGCAGCTGTATTTTTTGCAGTGAATGTTAAATGAGAGCAATTTATTCTTCAACCTATTTTAGTACCTACTTACTAGAGGGTATTGGCTGCTTAAATCCCTGGGAGGCAATCTCGGAGGCAAGGTAGCCTTGTGTGTGCAAGGCTGAAAGCTAAAGAAGTGTTTGAGGGATGCCTGTGGAAAAGGTCATCCTGGGGGGGGGATGTAGCTTCATCCAGGAGTGCTGTGATCCTGAGTGCTGTGTGGAAAGCAGACAGGGACATCCTGTGAAGGCCTATTGGTGGGTGAGGGGTCCCCTGAGAAACACACATAAAAGCAGGCTTTGAGTGGTTTGCCTCAAGCATGTGATATGTGTCATTTTAGACATCTGAAGTCTCCTTAAAGTCCTCCTACAGTCAGTGTAGAGAGTGACTCAGAGTATGAGTTACTCCGGGACACATTGTTTTTCTCTTAATTTCAGAAAGTGTGGATGAGGATGTGGATTTGTTTAATGGGAATAAGCTAATTCCCCAGAGAAGAAATCTGTTTCTGTTTTCACTGTTGAGGGCTCTTCCTGCAGCTCCTAGAGATGTGGTGAGGAGGGTGACACTCCCCCCAGGAGATGGGGGAATGCTCACATGCTCCTGCCCACTGAACAGGTTCTGTACCGATGCCATAAGACCTGCAGCTGATACACTTTGTGCTGGCAGAAGAACACAAAGAAAGCAAATGAACCTCCCTAACACAAGTGTCTTCCTTGGCACGTCGTGAGTCTTATGGAGTGTGCTCAGGGTATGGCAAATATTTGTCTAAAGTTAAGAAGATTAGCAGGGGAAGTTCTGACTTTGAAACTCCCTGTGTCGGGAGCCAGAATACATCAGCCTGATACATGCACCTCAAGGTTATCTCTGCTCTTGGAGTGGGACATGCACGTTGCTCTGCAGCTCTGACCTTTTGGGAAAAGGCTTTCAGTCAAGTAACACATGCACCTGCATGAAATTTTTGAATCAGTGACTCTATCCCTGATTAAAGTGCTTTTTCTTGATTAAAACCAGCCTTTTTCCAAATGAGTACTGTTGCATGGCAGGCTGTGAACACAGGATAATGTTTCCTCCAACATTATCACATAGAAACTGGGGTAAGAAATGACAATGTCATCAATGTAACACATTTCTCTACCTCTTTCTAGGCAATGTTGTTAGGAAGCTCCCCACAATCATCTACCTTTTTTTCCCAGGTGTGTTGTTAACATTATCTGCTAACTAGGAGTTGGACATAATGAAAATGTAGCCAAACACCTTTATGGATTCTTGCCTGGATTTGTATCAGGTTGTAAGTAGCAGTTGTCCAAGTCTTTGGCAGGACTTCTTGCCCCAGTGGCTATTCCTTCAAGTATTTTTGTTGTAGTGTGCTCACTTTCCAAGAATTTTAGCTCCATTGGAGCCAAACTGGAAGTCTGTCAAGACTTGAGCTCTTCAGAGTGCAATCTAAATATTGCACCAAATGGCAAATGTGTTTTCCATACAATTGTCGTTCTGCTCGTGGGCTTTACTTGTCTTTTGTACTTTCAAAAGAAAATTTCTTAGGGTGCCTTTTTATATTTATTCTTTTTTCTTCTCATTTTTGTATGCAGAATTGTTATAAAGTAGCATTTGCAGGGTTTATTTTAGCAAAGCTCTTAAACACATACGCTTAAGGGGTTTATTTAACCTTTATGTGTGTTTCCACAAAATTCTCCTCATCTAAGTGCTTTGGTACAAAGGGTGCAGTTACTCATATGTCTGTATGAAGTGTAAGGTTCAAGTCTTTCCCCAAAGCACAACAATAAACCTGAAAAAATATTTTCAGCCACTATGACATAGAGTTGATAGGAGGAAAAACAACACTATTCTCTGAAGCTTTGATAAACTGAGGTTTTCCAATGGGATATATGCTTTGCAGCAATAGCAGCAGCTGGGAGGTAGCAGCTTATTTCATGTAGAAGTGCTGAAACATTTGGAGAATGGTTTTCCAGTAGAGAGTTAAAAAATGGTGTCTCATAGAATGCAGGGAACTGCTGCTTCATCTCCTTAAATAACTCAAACTTAATACAGCAAGTAAAAAGCCACACCAAAATCAGGGATTTCCGATTCATGCAGATATTGGTATGATACAGAATCTTAAGCAAAGTCAGCAGATGAGAAAATTATAGGATGTGGGTTTTTTCTGCAGTGTTCACTGTAAATTAGAGCAATTAAATTACAGCAGCCTTACAGCTGTAGTTAAATATAGAGACAGGCCCAGGGATGTGGGAAGCACTGAACTAACTGATCTGCTTGGGCTGTGGAGTAGGGAAAATGGTAATAGGGGCTTAGAAACAGGTCTCTTGCACCATATCTCACAATAACTTGCAGGTGGTCTCTTAGGTGGTCAAGGGGGAACATGCCACAGTTGTTCTCTGCCTGGTTTTTTGCCTTTTCTTGGGGAGTCCGAGGGCTGAGAGCTCCTGCAATGATTACCCCTAGGCAGGTAAAACTGAATTTAGGACCATGTGATTGCAGCATCCCTGAGAAACTGCTTTGTGAAACCATTGTGCTTCATCCATTATTCTTTCATCTTACACTGCTGGTTAAGTAAGTGAAGACTTAAGCCACAACTGAAGGCAAATGAGATGGAGACAGGAGGCGCGGAGTTGGCAGAGGAGGCTGCCCACCAAAAAACTCACACTCCCTTCAGCAAGACAGCAGAGGGTGAGGGGAGGATAGAGCATAGCAGGAGGTACTGACAATAGCAGTAAATGTCACATTTAATTATGTTATGGGGGAAAGAGGGGGTAGAAATGAAGTCTTACTATGAGGATATATGCTAAATATAAAGACAAGTGAAAGGCAAGATATCACAGGGTAGGAGGAAAGAGCAAGGAGAACAAGACCAGGGGGAGGAGGGCAAAGGAAGAGGAAGAGGTAGGAGTATCAGCCTGAGCTTATTTTCATCTCCAGTCTCTGGAAAAAAGGGTTGCCACTGGAGAGAGCAGATGAGACCTGCAGCCTCCTCATGGTTTACATGTTAATCTGATGCTGAAATATCACTCTGTAGATTTCAATGAAGTGTGGGAATTAAGCATGGAAAAGATGCTTGGGTATTCCAAGGTGTATTGATAATAATGGACACCAGCAGCTGGGTAATGCCTAATGCCTGATCCAAACTGCTAGCAGAAATTCATGGGGGTTTTGTTAGCTGCTGGTTTTCATAAGACTATATTTTATAATTGCTGAAGCAACTGAGTTTTGTTGTGTTGCTGCAGTTTGGTGTAATTACTCTCCATCACTATATTTTCTTCTTTCAGTTAAACACATTGGAGGTTATAAACTCCTAACTATCAACAGTAAATATTCATGGGGAGTGAGAATAGTGCTGAATATCATAAAAGCTTTTTTCCCAATACTTTTGGCTAGAGCTCTATATTTAACCAGGTTGTTTTTCTGCTGGTATTATTGCATCAGTAGAGCAAACCATAATATAGATGTTACTTCAAACAACAGGCAGTCATAGACCCAGATCCCCTATAATCTGTTGCATTGAGAATTTTGGGCTCCTCCGCAAAGGGCAAGAAGGAGAGGTTCCCCAATGTGAATGTGTTATAAAACAATATTGTGTTTCCCTTAAGAATTGCAGGGATAAAAACGTAGACCATTCTGCAGCACTAACAACTTTAATACAATAACATAAAGCACAGCTGTCAGGTCTGCCAGCATCTCACACTGGGAGACAGGAGTGAGAAAATGAACACTTTTCACAAGCAGAAATATTCAAAGAGCTCCGCTGTTTACAAGTAATCAAGACTGACAGTCATAGATTATTGGTGGAAGAACATTTTCTGCTTGAGGTGAAAGAAGAGGATAATTTATCAGGAAGCCCAAGAAGTCAGACATCAGTAATGATCTGCTTGAAGAAGGGCATATCTTAGAAATAGTGCATTTATTTGTACTGCAAGGCAAGATGATGTACTAAGTTATAAACAAGAGTCTCGGTGCTTGAATGTGGAGCAGATACAGTGTGTAATTTGCTGGGCAGCTGCAATTAGACAATTGACAAATGTGTGTCTTGGTGCTTGTTCAGAATATTAAAAGAAAAAGATTAATAGGGATTGTCTCAAAGAAATGTTCATACTCTCTCATCTCATCCACTCCTTTCAGAGCAATCTGAACTATGCTTATCTGGTTGCTTACCTTTTTGTTAATGCTTGTGCTTTCGAGACACTGCTGTAATACAATGGAGGGTTTGGCCTCAGAGAATTTGAGGCTTCCTGAGTTTTGCAGTAGAATATCTTGTCTCTGATGAAAACAGGCCAAGTACCAGCAGTTTTAAAATAACTATCTCTGAGCTCTACAGAAAAGGTTTCATACACTAGTATTTTCTCTAGTCCGTGGCAATGCAGGGCTGTGTGTAGGCAGACTCCCCTCTCAGCCCCTCTGCCATGTCCTGCAGGAGGAATTGCTGTCCAGACAGATACCAAGAAATGCGGATACATCTTTTCAGTTGAGAGGTTTGTGAACAGCAGAGAATGGTAACGCTGTGTTAAGCACTTCATGACAGGCTGGTGCTTGCTGTGTTGGTACTGCAGGCTGTGTACTAAGAGCCAGGGCTGCTGAAGTATGTTGCGTTTCTTGGCAAGTTTCAGAATTCATTGCTGCTCCCCATATATCTGTTTTAACCTTAAGTCAAAGATTGATTATTTTTAAAGGTTAACAGTTATGTAGCAAAGGAAACCTTCTCCTTTGCTGGCTTTGAGAAGTCACCATGGTCTGTGACTTCACACAGTTTTAATTTAGACAACAAGAACAGCCTTTTCAGGATATGCCTTCTTATTACTGTTCACTTCAGTTTCTTTGATCAGGGAAAATGAAAATAAAAGTACAAGTCAAACCTGCACTTTACTAGTCTCATCCTGGAGCCAGCTCTCACTTGGGTTGCACAGAAACAGGATAGCAAGGGAGAACAGCAGCCAAATCACGTCACTAAAAGCACTTCTTGCACGTTAAATAAGGCGACCTTGGGGAACAAGGGCTGCCCTCCCTTGCCTTCTAGCTGTTGTCTGCTGTATCTCCTGCTGATGCTAGGTCGAATGAGCAAGATATTGCTTTTTTAGAGAAACAGCTCACACCTCAGACAGACAATTGATTTACCACCACTTGGCTTGGCCTGGTTGCATCCTCTTGTGAAGCGTAAGTGCTTACAGTCCATGGAAAGTACAGGATGATGTATGTTCTTTCCTATAACTCCCTCTCATTGCCAGCTCAGCTGTGGTACCTATACACTGTATAGGTGATACCGCGGGTGACGCTGTGCACGTGGACACAAAGGGTGTGTGTTGACAGTGTATACACTGAACCAGTTCCTGGCTTCTAAATCTTCCTTTCTAATTCTGTAGCATTATTACAAGGTGGATTTATAACACACCTAGAGCTAATGTAACAATGAAGATTAGTCCTCTGCTAGTCAAACAGTAATACACTCTAATTTGCCTACAGCTACTGTATCGTATTGGCATGAAAGGAAATAGCTTTCTAATGCAGTTCATCTGCTGAGCAGGGAGAAATCTGTGCTGCAGAATGTAAAACTACATAGGACTATAGCTGGCAGCAAAATTCGGAGTAGAAGAAATGCAGCACAAATAAAAGTATTTGTGAGTTGGATGTATGCTAACAATCCTAGTTTATTGCTAAACATGCCATAGACAGTGATGAAGTGTGTTTGGCAGGTTGAGTACTGCTTCATCTTTGTTTTTTTCACTGCTTTATCTTCTGTACTAAAATTTGTCCAGGTGTAAATTCATTAGTTTCCAACTTTGTGACATCAACAAAAAGTCGATATTATAATGTTCCCCGGAAGCACTGATGCTGTTAATACAATCTGTGCTCTGTACCCAGAGACACACTGGAAATCTCAGTACTTAAGCCATTAATGCAAATGTTTCTGCTGTATGTTGTAAATTCCCTTGATGATGAGTGTCAGGCAGCCTTTGGATGGACATGTATACAAATAGTCATTCAAGTGCTGGTGTGTTATATTTGACATAAAATAGAACTCCTTTCTTCTGGAGGTCAGCAAACCCACCAGCTTCTACCTTCTTCTGGAAGGGCAAAGGATGTATTTGAAATCATGATGTCTGGGATAATATCAGTTAATGCTTACTGTATGTGAGATAGAACTTAACTTACTTTTGTGAGTGTATTATGCAAGCTAGATGCAAAAATTATATTTTTCACATACTTCTTATCTTTTCCTGCATTAAATCATCGTTATGCGTAAAATAACAGGTTTTGTTTCTAGACCAGGGATGTGTCTCACTTTCAGCAAGGGCAAGGAAGGACTAATAACTTGCAGGCAGGGAGGGAATGTATCTCTTCTGAAAACTACTGATATGAGCTGCCAGTGGGAAACAGCTGCAACAGGGCCTTGTTATCACAACAGGTCTTTGATGGGAAAGGTGGCCCCATGGGCAGAGGGAAAAGCTAGAGAGAAGATTTAAAATAGATTTCTGACAAGGTGTCCAGGCAGCTCCTGCCTCGCTCACTCCACTTATGTAATGGGCACTTCAGAATACCCAAGTGTGTTTGTTTTCCTATTACCCTACCTACCAGCTTTGCATCCAAGACTCACAAGGTATCTCACCATCAACTCACAAAGGTGAACTCTGTCACTACCTATCATTTATCCTGGCACCTTGAGTTATCATCAGAATCATCCATCAGAATCAGTTAACTACTGTCACCACTCTAAACTGGTAACCTTCACGCTTCTTCTCTTCATCACCAGGTCGTTCCATCCCACAGACACATGGAACAGTTAGATGGGTTGCATACAGGCATGCCCTGAATTTGACAATAAAACTGGGGAAAAAAATAACAGACTTCTTTTTCCTTCTTTCTCCCTCAATAAAAGTTGCAGCGACACGACAAAGAGGATTCCCCTGACAAGTGGAGGACAGAAGAAGAAATGGCAGCTGAAGCAGCAATCCTGAAGAAGTATTTTCAGGAAAATTAGAGGTAATGATTTACACATTGATTTATTCCTGCAACACACAAATCTCTTCAATCCTCCATAGGCTTCTTGAGGACAGAGGGGGAATATGAAACAAAAGAAATTCTTAGGTTTGTGTTGTGCCTGAAAGGACACAAAACTACAATGGTGGCTAAAATAACATGCTCCTTCTTGAACAAATCAGCACCAATCTAGAGCCTTTAGTTTCCAGACAGCAAAAAATAACATATCTGGAAATCGGAATCAGCAGCAGTTACTTAAGAGAAATGTCTAACCTAACATATCCTCCCTCTGTCTTTAGAACAGAAAAATTGCGGTGTTTCTGTGTATGCTCAGATATAGATAGATATATATATATATATATATATACAGACCTTTACGTAAAAAGTCTCAGCAGAATTCAGCCTATAGAGTGGATAAGCAAATGCTAACTTTATCTGTCAAATCTTAAATCATCTCATCAGTTTAACTTTCAGAATTAAGCCTGCTGGAAAACTGCTTGTTCTGCTAAGTTTTGTGCTAGCCCTCAAAGTAAAAGATTTGCAGAGAAAAATAGGAAAGAGGAAACACTTGGTAAATGCTAACATTGGTGCTCTAGAAATTGCGAGGTTTTCGTTTTGTACCTGGAGTCCCAGAAGCCAGATTTTTTTTCAGTAGAAAGGAACTGGCCCCCAGAGATCAAGACAAGTTACACTGGGACGAACGCTGCAGCAATGATGCCAACAGCTCCCTCTCCTCTGTCTCCCATATGTTGTTTGCCATCATCCAGCACTCTCTTTTCTCTGTGATTTCTGACTCTCATATTTTTTCCTCTGAAGAACTGAAATTCCATAAATATCCCTCCCCTCTGCCTGTGACTCACTGCTTGAAGCCCAGCTTGATAAATCTTGAGCTGAACTATAGGATGTGTGCATGGCACACTTACGTGGCAGCTCTCATCTCCTGTGCCGTTTCGTCATCTCCGTTTGAGTTCATCAGACTCTTTTCTTGTCTGATGACCATGCTCTTGTCTTCTCCAGTCAAATTAGCTGTGCCAATGCTTCTGTGGACTGGCACAAAGCTGTTTAACACACGTAATTCCTATCTGGGAGGGAAACTTGTCCTCTGCATCAGGGACCTTGGAACCTCCAGGGTTTGGACTACACAGTGGACTTCCCATGGTGGTTGCTGGATTTGTGTTTAGGCACTCGTTATTCACCTTCTCAGAAATATGATTCTCAAAAATGGCCAGAAGGAGCATATCCTTAGGTAATACATGTGTAAGCAGTCTTTACTAACAGAGGCATTATGTAGTTCTTCATCTATAGCACAGCAGCAAATGAACAGTACTTAGGATAAAATGGCACATCCCTATCCCAGTGTGATGTTTTTCCCCATTATCTATCTGGTAGGTTTTGGAATTTTTTATTTTCATCTCATTAGAAATGGAATTTGAAATGCTTTTCTGCAGAGATTCTCGAAGGGAAATGGAATTAAATCCCCACATATCAATCAAATGTTC
>NW_009909711.1:0-15279 GCF_000696875.1 Nestor notabilis | reverse complement strand
AGGCTCGTCCGATACTAAACACAAAGCTGGATAAATGGTATAAATTCATTCCTGCAAGCAAATTCATGTGGCTGGACTTCATTTATTATGAAAATAAATCAGTGTGTGTCTGCACAGATGACCTCTTGGTAAGTCCCCCATGATATTTAAGGTCATTACCTTTCCTAGAACAGACTGGTAAATTAAATCTTAGTGGCATCACTATCATGAGAGTATTTTCCCTAGTACAGACAGTCCTTCCAACCCCTTGATTTCCAACACAAAAGATCACTGTCAGTCTCTTCTCCCTGACATTGTTTTGCTTCTGAGGTTTAAGGCTGTGAACCTGAGATAAAGGTATATTTGAGCACCTTCTGAATTTCTCAACCTTTATTGCTCTCTTAACCTTGCTTCTAAAGTGATGAAGATGGAAAACTTCTGGCAAATTAACAAGGTTACATGCATCCTTCTTCAAAGCTATTTTTGGTTTTCACCTACAAAGGATTTATTTTGCCATTTATAAGTTTACCTGGATGCTATTTGACTTGAGTTTTTTCATGTGGCACAAGGGAAGTCAGAAAGAGCTGAATGCAGGTGTTCTGGAGCCTATAAATAGCTGGTTTTAAGGCCTTATGCATTATTTTTCTACTTAAGTGCTCCATTCAAAGAAGCCCAGCTCAGCTAGATTAGCCTGGACAGACTGAACTGTCTTTCAGAGGTTTCTCAGCTGTCTTTGCATTTATCACAAGTCCTTCACTAACTGTCACAACAGCTATATGACTTGACTAGGTTCAGTAGCACCTTTTACCTGCATTTGTAGACAATCTCATAGAATCATTGAAAGGTTTGGGTTGGAAAGGACCTTAATATCACCTAGTTCCAACCCCCCTGCAGCATCTTAATTTCCAAGCCTATTTTCAGATGCACCTTTAAACTATCTATAGCAGGGTGTTTTGATAGTCTGTTTTGTGCATTTTAAATTACACATGCCAGCAAAAAGGCTAAAGATTAAAAGAGTTACTAACCTTCAGATGATATAGAATATAAAAAATGTTTCTCTTCAAAGGCAGTTTCACTCTCTGGTGTTGTTTCTGAAGAAAGAACCAGGCTGCACAAGTTTCAGTGGAAGTTTTCCTGTTTTAGGCATAACTGAAGTAATACTTTTATACCATTAGAAAAGTAGTCAGTCTTAAGTACGATGTCAAAACGCCTCTTTGCATAAAGGGGTTGACAGCGATAGTCTGTTGCTGAGTGCTTTTAGAGTTACATATATTCAATAGCTTTTAATTGCTTAACCATCTGAATATTTTGTGTCATTCAACATGCCAAATTCATTTTAAAATCTCTCCAAATAATGCAGGTTGCAGAGCTGTGCAGGATTCCTGATGTCTATTCTCCTCTTCATCCGCACTCTGGCAGTGTTTCTGGAGAACACAGTCTTTTCAACTTTGTCAGAGAATATGAATTCTATTCTTTTGGAGTTTTTTCCTTTGCCCCACTGCAAAAAAAGAGGTGATTTCATTCTTTGAGAGATCCTGCCTCACAGCTGCCTCTTCTGCACCAAGAACACTCAGCATCTGTGAAAAAATGCTGTTCTGTTGACTTCAGTAGGGAAATTACCACTGCTAGCAGCAGCTGACCAGAGGGGATTTAAACTGGCAGTTTGGCTTGCACCTGGTTTTGCTCCAGCACTTCTAACAATCCATGCTGCATGCATTGCACCAAAGCAATCCCATCGCTTTCCTTAACTTTAGGCAAGTATGATGAGATAGCTTGCAACACCCTTTGGTTGCTATATTGCAAGCAAAGCCCTCCTTTTATTGTACTTTAAACTGAATAAAACCCCAAACTAATGGCTGTGCCTTGGGGTGGATCCCCCCAGTGTGGATCTGGGACACATGCCATGCAGTGAGGACACAATCTGCTCTGCCCCAGAAGATGCTGTACCTGCAATGGGGACCATAGCCCAGGTTGTGGCAGCCTTTTCGCAAGCAGAATCACCGTGCATCACAGGAAACATGACATGCTGTGGGCTCTGGTGTGGGGAATGGGAGCAGGGAAAAGGGGTACAGCAGGAAGGGACCCCTCAGTTTCAGAGCCTTGCTTTATAAGCAGGGCAATATTTTGAGTGACTCAAGGTGGTGCCTGGTCCTGGGCTGAGAGCTCCTTATGGCTGCACTTAGGAGCTGTTTGTGTATAATCCCGAAGTAAATACACGTGCTAGTAATCTGCTATAGATTTCTCTGCACTCCAAATTTAAGTGCTATTAATTATATCCCCCAATCAGAAGCCTCCACAAACTATTAATTAGAAATGGGGAGCTGACGGTTTGCTTGTCTGTGTGAAAATGTTATGACCTGAGAGTGAAATATAAGCTTCAAAAGAAACATGTTTTATGAAGGTCACCTTGGAAAAGCATCATAACAATCTGTCAGGAGAAGAGAATGCAGCTCTCCAAGTGTGTGCATTTCAGTGTGACATTATGCTTTAAGTAGTTGGAAATAGCAAAGAGAAGATGGATCAGATCATAGGGCCTGTGCTTTCTTACCCGAAGTTTTCTTTTTTTCTGCGGTAAGTACATATGAAGTAATTTTTTTGTCATTTCAGTGGAAAGTGAGGAAAGTAAAATCAACAGAAATCCAACAGACAAACATAATCTGGCCCTTGCTGGTATTTTTTGAAGTGTGGAACATGCAGACCCACCACCTCTGCAGCAGGGAGGTGGTTTATACACAGGAATTAAATTACCTCTTCAAGGGAAAATAGAAGCAGCCAGAAGTAGTGCAGCAACTGTGTACAGCAGTAATACCTGCCCTAGAAGGCTTAGGGCAAAAGGCTTCCCTAAATAAATGTGGTTTGCTAATCCTTTCTGGATGAAGCATGTCATTATCCTTATGAAAACAAACAATGCTGCAATAGGGTTAGCTACGGTTATAAGTGAAATGTCTTCCTCTTGTTAGCGGCCAGCCTAAACACAATGTCCCCCTCGCACCAAATTCCAGGGCTCTATTTTGAGGCTGTAAGTAGTACTGTGCTGAAAGTTATACACCTCATTCTCTGGACTTCCATTTCCTTATAGGTAGCCATTTAATTCAGCTGTCAGGAGCACACGCATTCCATCCAGCACCGCTTGGATCCTGTAATTGTAGCTACAGTTGAAACGTCATGGCCAGAGACACAGACAAGACTGTACCGCACAAAGGCAAAGCATCAACTGTTACTGTTAGCAAAGAAAGCTGACAGAGGGCCACATGTTCTCTGAACTTGCACATCCAGCAGCCTGAATGCTTACCTGGGCTGTCTGATCCATTCCTGATCCATCATTAAGCTTTGTGTGTGTCACATTGTATGAGAAGAAAACGGGGAAAGCTGAGCGTAACTGATGGACATTGTGTCCCAGGATCTAGGATAAAAGAGTGGAGGTACAGGACAATGCTGAGCTTCAGATAAGGGTGATACCGACTATGGTCAAGTACTTTTTTTACCCAAACCTGTGCTAAAATGATGCTAATCTCTTGCCCCTAGAGCTGCAAAAGGATGCATTTACTAAGCAGCCAGGCCCGCATTCAAGCAGATTCACAAAACACGTGCCAAGTAATTTACAGGCTGCCATCAAACTGTCAGTCAATAGGGGTATACAATGGAAACTGTTGCTCAAAATGCCATCGAAAGGGAAAACATATGTTTCGGTGAGAAAAGACAATCAGACAAAGAAGTGGGTGGTTGGGGAGTTGCAGCCGAAACAACAGCAAGGATCCAAACCTCACTCATAGCCCCGGGGAACAAGTCTGGGGGCTCTGCCCTCGTCTAACAGTTGTGTAACAGCTTTGTGTTTGATAAGCTGAAATAGTTTTCTAAATATTGAAACCAGCCTTAACTATGCTCTGAAGAGAAGGTACAAAAACTGAAGATCCCAAGCAAAAAGCCCACTTCATGCTCAATTATTAGCAAAGGTTTATATCGTTATCCTACTGCTGTAGCTGCTGCATAATAGAACTGCCCAGAGAGACACTCTAACCAGCAACTTAAATGCGACCTCAAAGCTTGAAAGCTGCCTTTGTGTGAGTTTTGGTGTCCAGGCTGTGTAGGTGGAAAGGCATTAATAACTCCTCCAGTAAGTGGCTATTTGAAAAAGGAAGGGGGTGATGGACATTGGGAAGATACTGGACTGAGCATACTTGAGGCTCTGTTGTTTACCAGGATGTCAGTCTGACATGAAAGGACAGGTATGTGCAGGGGTAAACCCAAGCACCTCATCTGTGTTAGCAGCTCAGGCTGCCACGACCCTCCTGTTAATGGTGCAGTAACAACTGTGCCATGAGTTTGTGCGGGGATTTTGCAACTAGTTTTCAGAGCTGCAGTTGTCACACCCAGCATTTCTATCTCTCTGCTTCAGGAACACCTTCGGGTCTGTTGTGTTACCTGTTACAGGCCTTTTACTAGGATGGACCACCGAGAGATGCATAAAATTGGAGCAGACATGGGAAGAAATACCCTATTCATTCTCCAGCGTGTGAGAGTGGGGGCATTTTCAGGGTGATGGTCCCAAATCACTGGTGTTTAATACCTTGGCATTAGGTAGAGTCCCACTGCAGGGTCAGGATGGATGGGGATATACAAGAGATGATGATATTGAAAGAGCATTTGCAGGAGCTTATGTAAGAGATCGTGTGCCCCAACGACTCTTGCATGAGATTATTACAGCAGAATTGATTTGAAGAGTAAGAAGCTGGATTTGATGACACAGGATACCCTTTCTAATCCTTTGTTCCTATGACTAGCAGTCGGCAGAGCTGCGAACTGTGCTGTCTTACTCAGGGACATCAGAGAGGAGGCTTCACTTCATGTTTGTTTTCTGTAAAATGATCCTGACCTCCTTTGGAGGGTGCTTTGTGAGTTAGGAATGAAAAGCACAATATGAAAGGCAGGCATTTGTATTATCTGGAAGTGAACTTTGTTGGAAAAGTAGATAATAAATCAACCAAATGTTCCTCTTTCTTGCTCTGATACATAATTTTAGAGTAGTTGCGTGCAAGGATTTCCTCCTTTCTCTATTGCACAGGCTATAATAGGAGCTGAAATGTGTTGTGTGTGGATTTAACACTGAACATTTCCTTTTGCTTATTGCTGTCAGTGTTTCCTGTTGGAACATACTAATGAGCACCTAACTCACTCATTAGGAATAAACAGCCTTACATTTTCTCTTACTAACCAAGATCAAAGATATTATTATATGTAACTGATACATTTGTCACTTCTTAGGTAACAAAGCGTTTGAAAAACATCTCGTGCCATAAGAAACTCGCCAGGAAGAAAGGCCTCGTGCTCCAGTTCTCAGTGACCCTGGAGCTGCAGCTGAACAATGTTATGATGATCTACTAACATGAGAATCTTCCATGAACAATTTTATTGGACTTTTGGATATCACCAAGGTTGAATTTCAGCTAAAACAACTAAGAGCACTGATTGAAAATATTGCTCTGAGTAGTAACTCATATCTTTCTGAATTGTGTATTTGGGAATGAATCATTTTAAGTTGTCCCTTGGCCTACATTGAAATAAAGTGCTAGCAAAATCAGGTGGCTACTGTGTTTAGGTACATTACAAAGTGTTGACTCCATGTTGTGGTTTTTTGATTTAGTTATTGTATGTGGGCTATTATATCATAGAGAAATTAGCTCTTTTAGCAGTATGACAGTTCATAAAAACCAAATCTTCATTACAGATTAGCCAAGATAAACCTGGAGAGCTGCAGTTTTGTCAGGTAAGGTACTATAATAAGAAATAAGTAACATCCTATGTTCTTTCCTTTCTCTGTTTCTTTTAATACATTGTCACAATGCTTCTGGTCCTTAAGGTGATACAAAATGCTTCTGCCAATCAGCATGTAGAGCTGCTAATGGGATAGTAATCACATTAGGGCTAGACTGGCATGAATGTCCTGTTTGCAGCAACAAACAACCTGAGTGGAAGCCACTCATGCGGAATGCTCCCTTGCAAGAAATGTTGAGAGTCCTGCATAGGGAGAGACCTGCCATGGGTTAGTTGTTGGTTGCTAACATGTAATGAAGGAAAAGAAGTCAAACAACAGATGGGAGTAGAAATTAGTCTGCAAGGTATGCATGAAAAAAGCACTCATAATCTTGCTTTTGAATTGCAGAGAGGTGACAACCAAAGCTTTCTGTGTCCCATGAACTCAGAATGGAAAACAAAATGCTCCAAGTCTTTAAAGAAGAGCCATGCTGAGAGCAGCTGTAAGGTGCAGAGTCTACCTGAAGGCTTGAGGTCAGGGTCATAGTCTGTCCCTAAAGGGTTGCAGTCTGACCTGAGAAGTAGGAAAATGCACAATGGATAATTTTTCCTGAGTGTCTCTCTGCTATATACTGCAGAGGAATCCTGTCCATTGGTTTGAAGTCTTTGTGCTGTCAAATATAAATAGGAACATCAGAGCTAAATTGCTGATGTTTGATTCCAGATTTTACTGTGATGCTGTTGAAATACTGCTCCTGAAAAGCCAGTTTGAGTCCAATGTGGCCACCAATATCTTCCATTAGCTCTTTTAAATAATGTAGGGGTTGTAAAACTGTTTCTTTTTCTATGCAGAGTAGAGTAAATAATGAAAAGTCTGGTTTGATATTGCCTGCACTTTTTTTGTCCCTGAGCAAGAAATGAAGAAACAGGGGAAATGAAGGTGAGGGTGCAAGAAGTGGCAAAGAAGAGAAGGTGAGCAGACAGGATGGTCCAAGACGCTGGGGAATAGGCTAACACACAGTTGTCCTTTTTTCACTATAGTATTTAAAGTAGCTGTGATTTCACATAGAAGACAGACACCAGTTTTGCTGCTGGGGAAATACTAGAAGGAAAACCAGAGCATCACTTACTTATATTTGCAAGATGTATCCAAACCTCCTGCTCAGTGGTTTCCTATTAAGTATAGAATATTCTGTATTAGTTCTGTAGCCTGTGATGAGCGGGCGCTGCGCCAACCATTTTGCATGGGGGCTGCTGAGCAGATGAGTGCTGAGCTGGATGGAAGATTTCGTTTGTGTAAATGAGGAGGCTGTTATCATAGCGCTAAAGGTCCTGGGTTTTAAAAAAGCCTCCTGTGGCATTATGCACAAAACAACCTATTTATGCAGCATGAAAATATTTATGTGCTTCGCTCCAGCTTAAAAAGGGAATTTGCAATAGATGAGGGACATGAGAAGGGGTTGAGTGAGAGATAAGGAGCGATTAGAAAAGGCAGATCATGAAGTACATGACATCCTGCAGCAGTATGTGGAGTAAACCCCGCTTTTAAGACCTAAGCCTTGAGGATGGTGGCTGGATCAGTCATACACTTCCTATAGACAGGGAGGGTGCTGCATACAAGGATGATGCTGCTGGAAAAGTGAGGCTATGCTGTGCCGAAAGCACTGATGGCCTTTGTAACCAACTTTGTCCTTTCCAGACTCGATCACTTGCCCTCACTGGGGTCATGCCCAGGGCTTGCCTTTGGGCTGGGCAGTGCTGCGGAGCGCTGAGCACCTCACCAAAAGCAGAAAACAAAGATCTGCTTGCACTGAGGCAGGTATTCTACAGTGATTTCAACAAAAGCTGTGAGTACAGCATGAGGATGTTTTTTAATTGTCTTCCAGCAATTCAGCATCGTTCTTGCTCCAGATGCACCAGCCCCTGGTGCTCCATGGGACAACCAGTGCCACCCCAGGTAGCTTAAAGGGGCTTGTGTGATGACAGATCAATGCGCTAGGGATGTACCACCTCAGCTCCTTGAAGTCTGTGTGTGGTATTTCAGAAATTGGCTCCATGCTGCTTCTGACCTCCCCTAGCACACATGCAGCCCACCCCCCAGATATCAGGCTCTTATTTGATCTTGTGCTAAAATAACACGGTGTTTTGGTTCTAATTAATGTTGCAGAGAGGGAAAAATGACCATTTGGTCTCTGTGGGAGCCTGACTTGGCTGCAGAGTCAGGATGACATCTAAGACAGAGGCTCCTGGCTGCAATGGGGGGAGTCAAGGTCAGCTCCTGAAATGGAACTGGGGACTGAGCACCCCCTGAAATAAAAGCACCTGTATATGTGGGATTCTCTCACACTCTAGCTGTAAAATGCACTAAAAATCATAATGCCCCAAGCAGCCACAGAGCCTATGAAAAACTTTCAAATAAATACACACATAGTGACAGCCATGAAAGCGCCTAAATAATTCCTCTCTGTTTTCTATGTCCTCCCATCCACTCCCCACCTCTTGCTGTCACTGTGGTCGATAGCTGCTGAAAAAACCTTGTCCAATTCCTGCATCTGGTTCCTAACACACAGGCCAGCAGCACTGTGAAGGAGAGACCACTGCTGCTCGTGTAAGCTGTCCTGTGTGTTGGCAGGGCTCTGAGTTTGAGAACAGAGTGATGTATTTCAGCTCTTGTGAAATATCTGAATAATCAGCTCATCAAAAAATACCATGCAGAGTTCCCTTGTAGTCCTCTCCAACTTGCCACCTCTCCTGCCAATAGCTCTGTAGGGTGACCACAGCTTGGCATAGCCCATTAGCAGAGCTCTACACAATCACTCATGAATAGAGCTGGCTGGAGAATACAATTTTCCTTCTTAACAAAAAGATTTGGTGGGGCAAAGGGGGATATGGGGCAAAGGGGGATATTTGGCTTGGCATTTCAGGATGAAGATTTTCCCCACTGCTCCCTCCAGTACCCTCTTCTGCCCCCCCCTGCACCCCACCAGTTTTCCTCTATACCCCATTTCTTAGAAGGTGATTCCAAGAATATAAATATCGCCACTTTAAGTGGAAAGCCACTGGATGCTGTCTGATCTTGGGGACCTCCTCATGGTTCCCAAGGTGAGGAGTTTTGCTGCAGGATGGGCACCAACCTGCTGGCACCTTCTCCAGCTGGGACTCCTAGGTAAGTTGTCCTTGGACCTCCACTTTTTGGCTGCTACTGCCCAGGTTCTTCTTTGGAGTTTCTTCAAGACATTCCCCTCCTCAAGCAGCTCAAAAACCTGCTCTTTAGACATCTGGGAGCTGGTGCCCATGTCTTTGTTCATAGGGAGATTCTGAAAGGGGCTTGAGGTAAACCCAACTAGCTGGCCCGAATCGCTGGCCTACCTTCATCTGCTCCTCTGGCGCTGGGTCGCCTCCAGGCACATCCCTCTGTGCTCTCCCTTCCTTTTGGACGTGTTTCTCTCTGTCACAGGTGATCATTGCTTTGGCTGGGAAGAGCAGACTTCCTCGCTGCGTCCTCTGATGATGCTCAGAGCTGAACGGCGGGGAGGAGGCCAGGCTGGTTCCAGACCCTGTCCTTAAGGCAGGTGGCAAATAACAAAGTGCTACAGAGGAAGGAGGTGTAAAAATCAATGTTAGTGCATCAGGATTAAAGCTGTAGCATAAGAGCCTTACAGAGCCAGGATTGTTCATGTTTTTTAGGCCTGTGGTAGCTTCATTGACTGTGGCACTTGGTGCAACCTGGGCTTAGTACTTGTGTCACTTTACAAACCCTGTCCTGTGTACAGACAGGACACAACTGCATCTGTCAGAGAGGTGGCTCCAGTGCAGCTCTCAAGCACTGCCTATCCTGACCCAGCCACAGCTGCAGAGCATTTACTCTTTTCCTCTTTACTTGTGTCACTCTATCTCATTCTGCTCAAGCTTTTGTCATTCCTTTGTCACCATAGTGACAGGAAAAGAGTGATGATTGCTGGAGTAATTTCCCATATTAGCTACCACTGGCCTTTCAGCCTAAATCAGTGCTTCATTTTCCCGTGCTCTGGCTGAGCCCCAGCACAGTGGCATTAAAAAGCAGCAGTGGGGGGGGACTTGGCACACTGGGTGCTGCCAACTCTCCCCTGGGCCAGCCTGGGCAGGGATAGGGCCTTCAGGTCACTGCAGGTCCCATGTCCACACACCAGGGATGTGCAGAGATAAGAGGAAGAAAAAAAAAATCCCCTTTTGCAAAGGATTCTCCCCGAGTTCATTTGCTGTGAGTCTCATGGTCTTTAAACCAAGAGTCTGGGTGCTTCTGGCTGTTCTGGAGCATGTGAGTGTCTGCAAGATGCATAGGAAGAGCTCCCAGAGGTAAGCGTTTGCTTTGACTCATGCAGGGAGCTGGCAAAGCCCCCCTTTAAGCCCCTACTCTGCACAGTCTCTTGCAGCATTTGGTCGTTCCCAGGGAGCCCAAACCCGGGCTCACAAAGGGGCAAGACAATGGCTCAGTACTAACAGGCTTCATTAGTCATTTAGTGCATCCCAGAGACACTCACAGGATACACACACAAATACATACCTAAAAATCCAGATCATTAAGTACACAACATGTTAAATAACAAACTACTGAAAAGCAGAGAAAGGTCACAAAGTGTAAAATGAAAGCTCCTCTTCTGTTCTCCTCTATCCCTGCCACAGAGGAGGATATATTAAGAAGAGCCAACCTTCATTTCAAGCACGCTGCCTTTTGTCCTCCTATCACAACATTAGCATTATCCCCACATAATTTTGTGTATTTAATTTTACAATAGGCTGTGCCAGTGAGCGCTGCCTGTAAATATTTGATCACCACCGTTCCTCGAGGATTATCTTATCAAGAGTAAAGATATTAAAATAGAAATCTTGTCATGTTACTGCCTTTATACTTCCAGTCTCAGAGTTGATTGACAGAAAATGAACTGCCTGAACTAGCTCTAAAGTGTCTTTTCACTGAGAGCTTTAATGCCAGAGGCTATAGGAAAAAAACCAGGTAGCTCATCATTGGAAACTAATGCCTTACTGTAGTTACAGAGCTTTTGTACTGAAGATTAAAAAATATGAATCTACTAGGGGTATTTTTACAAGTGTAAAACGGTGTTGCTCTTTTAGTATCTTTCTGCCATCTCTAATGAGCCTTAGATAGAGCCTTCCCTTCCCTTCCTGCACTTGAATATTAGATGCAGCCTCACTGCAGCTCACAGGCACGGACTGAAGTTTTGCAGGAGTAAGCTCTTGACTTGCCTAACCTACAGGATTTCTTTTTGGTGATAAAATGGATTGTGAGCCAGGACTGAATGTTCCTGCCTAGCTTGAAATATCAAACTGCTATAGACAAGTCAAGGCTTCTATTTATGGCCAGTTAAAGACACACCGGTAATGCTGTTTTAATGTTACAAAATTGCCCTGAAATTGTCATGTGTCTGAAGAGCACCATGCTGCAAATATATAGCCAGTCCCCGAGGGCTTACTCAGCCTGTGCTCCAGCACAAATCAATGCGAGTTTTTTGCTGGAGTAAGGACCCAAGCACCAATTCAGGGAAGTATCTAAGCACAAGCAAACTTTAATCACAAGCTTGTGCTCCTTAGAAATCAATAAAGACTGTGGTGAGGGGATGGTAAGAGGTGTGGGTCTTGCATCGCAGGCAGGCAAAGGGCCAGCAGTTCCCAGCATCAAGAATAAATCTGGCTTTGTCCTGTTGTGATCCCAGAGGGCAGGAGGGGGTGTTTAGTTCACAGATCTGTCCCATCGCAATGACAAACTAGAGCCACCGGTGTTAAATCACCCAAGGCCTTCAAGGTGGTATCAGAAGTGTTATTGCAGGAGGTTGAAGTGGCCAGAGACGGTGCAACCTGGAGCACCGTTTAGCCAGATCATTCCTCCCACTCCAACATGAACAATAACTGTATGAGATTAAAGTAATTAGACATTAAGCAGCCTATTGTTGAGCTGACATGAAACGGATTTACAGGGGTGGCTCCCATTAATGGCAGTGGTTGTCCCTTCCTTCCTTTCCCTGGGCTCTGAATGTAGAAAAGCTTGTCCTAACATGTCACTTACTTACGGGAAAGGTCAAGAGCAGTGGTTTTGTTCAGCGAGCTCAATATGTTCAATTAAAATATACTGGTGTGTTCACCAGCCATTAACTGTCTTTGCAATAACTGTAATTAAACAAATACCTCTGAAAGGAAATCTTTCCAGACAAATTCTGACATGGTGTTGGAGGAGAGCAGGAATTTCACAGGTCTCTGATGTGGGTTCGCTTTGTGTGGCCATGCAAATCCTTCAACCACTGGGAGTTTTCCTTTCTCTGCTACTGGAATGAGGATTTCTCCATGGCCCACCAACAGCCACTGATTTCCATGGAGGTAGGTCACGTCCCTTCCCTTGGCACGCTGGGAGTCAGCTGAGCACCAGCAGAGCCAGATGCTTGGCAATCCTGGGAATAAAATCAGATGGGCAATTCTCTCAACCAGGCAATTCACTTACGGAAACATCACTTACCAAGTTCCACTCAGGGCCTCGGGAATAAGAAATGGAGAATGAGACAGCTAGTTAGTTAGTTAGTTATTTAGTTAGCTGTTCAGCAAATTCAGAGGGTTTAGCAGCTGGTGGCCTCCAATTCAATAGGCAGTAGAGTTAAAAGCCATGCAACCCTGCTTTGAAAACTTCCTCCAAAGAGTCTGCAATGAAGAAAACCCCGAACAAGGTAGACTAGTGCAAAGCAGAGGAAGGAACTGAAGGAAGCAAAAAGTAATTACCTGAGCCAACTGTTCTAATTATATACACACAGCAGACAAACGGTGATAGCAATTGTTGGCGTTCCAAGACGGATAGCAGGGAAATGGAGACACAGTAGAAAATAACACATCTTAAGGAATTAGTATTCATTATGCTGAAGAAGGGGGTGGGTATTTACATCAGTCAGAAATCAGGCAAGCAGAGAGATGGGTGACAGCGAAGAGAAGCGTAGCAAGAAAACCCAGAGCGTGGTTGTGATGGGTTTCCCTGGTAGGTGTGAACAAGGGGGTGCTGAGTCAGGCGTGATGCCACCAGCACCACCGCTTCTCCCCAGAGACCTTTCAGGGCTGAGCAGCACATGCTTTTCCCAAAAGTGATGTTCCTGTTGACCAGTTCAGTCTCTGTATGTACCTTCCTACAGCCTAAAATACAGCATTTCCCCAGGAGGCTCTGAAGCACCAGCTGTGGGCTTTTGGGGGACAGTAGGGTACACCCAGCCATGCTATGCCAGCTGGTTTGGATCTCCCATGTGCTTCACGGTCCTACAGGTCCTTTTGCTGAATTTTCCCAAAGCTCCTTGTGAGTTTGTGCCACTCCTCACCAGGTACCATCAGCCCTTGTTCCTCTGCAGAGGCCCTTACTGAAGATACGTAGTGATCAAAGCAAGCTTTACCCAGTCCAAAACAATCCTTTCCTTTCGCCATTACTGGGCCCTATTAGCCAGTTCCCCACCCATTTCTGAGGTATTGAATTAATCCCCATCTTTTCCAGCATATCCATACTGTTGTTAGATATTCAAAGCGTGAAGGCAGGGGATTCACTGAAATCCCAGAGGAGGTGAACTGCTGGATTTACTTTATCTGCAAGATCAGTTAGGGATTGCAGGTTAATCTTGCTTGGTAAATCGTGTTGTGTTTTATCTCATTTGCCTTCATGTCTCTCTAAATGGTCTTTCAGAAAACTCTCACCAAGCTCTATTTGCTCCTGGTCACTTAGCAAGGCCCTCTTAAATACATGCACTAATTTCCCACATTCTACATACAAAGTCCCTCCCCTGAGCTGATACGCTTCTTAAGCACCCACCTGTGGGTCCATGGGCCAGATCCTTCTCTTACCCTGTGGTTGCAGAAGTTGTAAATTTGAAT
Source organism: Nestor notabilis (assembly GCF_000696875.1). Classification (NCBI taxonomy): domain Eukaryota; kingdom Metazoa; phylum Chordata; class Aves; order Psittaciformes; family Psittacidae; genus Nestor; species Nestor notabilis. The sequence continues at coordinate 1,662 of NW_009909711.1, read as the reverse complement.
AGTCTTTCCTAGGTCTACCTAAGCAAGGTCTTCGTCCTTTCCCTTCTTGAGCTATTACACACGGCTTGCCTTGTTACCAGGGTTTCTTCTTTGTGCCACTTAGATTCTGCTAATTCTTGGTCTTTCTAAGAAGCCCTTTTTCATCCAGTTCTGCCTCCAGCTCCTTCCCAAAAGTTTTTCCCCTTAAAGTGAGAGGCACTTTCCAGCTCTGAAGCAGGTGGCCTGTCCCTGATGCAGATGGCAGCACTGCACAGCTCCTTGGGTGATCAAGCACTTCTTTAGAAATTTCAAGCCAGAGATGTACCAAAAAGAGGGGAGGAAAAAACCCCACCTCTTTCCAGGGAGCACAAAATCAACAGAACAACTTCAGCTAACTGCACACAGGCAAAAACACTGCACTGCCTTGAGTCTGCACAGATGTCTGTGCCCCAGCTAGATTGAGTTTTCCAGGTACTGCCTGCATCCTCAGCCTCCTCCAGCAGCATTTGCAAGTCACCCTGAGCCCCGTAACCAGAAGGGAAGGGAACGCTGAGTCCCAAACCTCTCCTGGCACAAACCAGGCTGCACATCATAAGCGAACCATCAGTAAGTATCTGTGCAATAAAAACACTAAACAGAGGGTTTCTAGTCAAGTCCAGCAGCCAAGAAGAAAAGTATCCCTTCCCACCCTTCGGTCTCATCCCCAAAGCCATCCCTGCTGGCTCTGGAGCAGGGCTCTGGCTCTTCACTGTCATCAGCCACTCTCTACAGTGACATTACATTGCAGCAACGGTTTTCAGTAAAACAGTAGAGGAAAATTAAGAGTTGCAAGACAGACAGACAGCAAACTGTGCATGCACCTGAGCATCTCCCATAGGACAAGCTTCAGCACACTTCACGTTTGTCAGGTCTAAACACAAGCAGATGCCTGGAAATGCTGACAGGGGCGGAATGGAAATCCTGTCCTTTCCGTACAGAGTGGCATGAAGGGACAGAGCAACAAATGCAAATGACGAGGCACAGGCTCCAGCCAGGCTGCTGGAGGCAGTTCATCGCACGCTGCTGGACACGAGGGTCAAGAGCAGCAGCGCAGGCGCTGCACAGCCCATAGGGCCGGGGGCTTCCCCCAGACCTTCTGGGCAGGTGACGTGGCCAGGGCTCAGCAATCACGTGTATTAGCTGGGTATGGACATAAGCACAGATATAGAATGTATTCAGGCATTTATATATAAAGTTCTCTATAAATCTTAAAAAGAAATTATAAATGTTTAAAACTGTGTATATATGTATATTTATATGCACATATATATATGCTGGTTATGTATGTAAAGATGTTTTAGAATACTTTTTTATGTATACACACACACATACATATTTACATAGGTAGGTATAGATAAATATTTAAGACCTTCCTATATATTGATATAATATGTACATCTACATACATATTATATATCTCATACAAGTATATAAAGGTCTACATATATGGATGTGCATGTATATGAGTATATATGCATATATAAAATCAATATAATAACTATATGCATAGACTTCAAATAGTAAATCATGTGTATATTATGATGCATATTACCTATACTAAGTGTAACTATATGATTATAAATATATACTTTTATGCTATTCATTATGTATATATGTATACATTTATATTGTTATAATTTTTAC
>NW_009909710.1:9393-59897 GCF_000696875.1 Nestor notabilis | reverse complement strand
CTGTAATTTGGGATGTGCATTCTGCAGAACCTCACAACACTTAGTTACAAGAAATCAGAAGACCTCAGAAACTTACTCAGTTTTGTCATACCTTTATCTGTGATTTTTCATCTGATAAAAGGTTTTAACACGTCTGGGGCTTTTAAGTTGAAAAATAAGTTTATTGAGAAAATACCTTTAATGATTTACACCATACACAGCTGTGGTGAGAATTCCTACCTTAAATCTAGACCTAACTGTATATTAACTGGCCAGAAGATTGTATAAAACCAGGGATTTTAATATAAACACCAGATCTTAGGGGAGTGAGATGGGGTAATTCTCCAGCAAAGCAGAGTTGATTTTTTTTAATCCTTTTAAAATTCCAGCCTATTTCTGCTGCAGTAGGCTCTCTTTAGCTGTGAGTAATACTATTTGCAGAGCTACAGAAATCTTCATATAATAGATGTACCTCTAGCCTCTAATCTAATGTTATTTGGACTACCTGTACTATGAACAAGCCATATCTATCCACTGACATCACCCTTCCCAATACTGAAAGAGTTTTTTATGTTTTCATGACGGAAAATACAGCCTCTCCCTGTTTGGTAAATAGTTTTAGTCCAAACAGGAGTGGTGCCACCTACATGGCTTCCCTGGGATTATCCCATGGTTATGGAAAGTAATTCAGAACAGTTCTCATTGTCCCAGAAGTTGTTCTTAGTGTCTTTGATTCACATGCACCAAAAAACCCCCAGAGAACCACTGAATGAACTTGAAGGATCTCTGAGGATCACAGAGTCCACTTTTGCTGCTCAGAAAAGGGTCAATTACAGCACATTGCCCATGGCCATGTCTACCTGACTTTCAAGCATCTCCAAGGATGTCTCCACAACCTCCCCAGACAACTCACTCCAATATTTGAATAGTAAAATGTTTTTTCTTATGTTTAATTGGAATTTCCTGTATATCGTTTTGTGCCCGCTGTATCTTGGGCACTACTGAGAAGAGTCTGGCTCTATCTATCTTCTTTACTCCTCATCATCAGGCATTTATTCTTCTCCAGGATGACCAGTCCCAGCCTTTTTAGCCTCTTCACATAGCTCATCTGCTCCAGTCCCCTCATCATCTTCATGGTCTTCTATGCTACTCCCTCCTACGCACTGAGAAGCCCAGGACTGAACTCAGCACTCCAGCTGTGGCCTTCCCATTGATGAGAACACATCCTCAACTTGCAAGCAACTGTAATGCTGTTCCTGAAGCAGCCCAGGAACGCCTGTTAGCCTTCCTTGCTGGAAGGGCTCCTTGCTGCCTTATTGTCTATTAGGACTGCCAGGGCCTTCCCTGTCATCCCTCAGCCTATACTAGTTGATACTGTTTTCTCCCCAGCCCTATTTACCTCAGTCTTGTTAAGGGTGCAGCCTTAGCAAGATGTCTCACTATCTAGGTCATTACTGAAGATGTTAAACCATATTGGACCCCTGTGGGACACTGCTAACAACTGGCCTCCAGCTGGCCTCTGTGCCACTTTGAGTCCAACATTTCAGACAGCTCAAGCACCTCACTGTGCACTTGTCTTGTCTGAACTTCATCCTTTTATCTATGAGTATGTTATGGCAGACACTTTTGAAAACTTCACTGAAATTGAGGTAGGCATTCCACTGGTCTCCCCTTGTTCACCACAGTAATTGTGTCACTACAGAAGGCTATCAGGTTGATCAGACTTAATTTCCTCTTTGTAAATCAATGATGACTACTCCCAGTCACATTCTGGTGCCTACCTTCTTTGTAAATGGCTCCCTCAGCTTCACAGGGATCGATGAGAGGTTGACTGGTTTGTTTTTCCCCAGATTCTCCTTTTCACCCATCTTGAAGATAGTAGTGACATTTGCTTTCTTTCAGGAAAGATAATCAAGACTGGCCTCACAATTACAAGCTATGAAGTCACACGCACTTATTTATGTACAGTTTTTTAAATTTTCCCTAATCTGCTAATTGTCCAACAAGGGTAAGTCTTATAGCTCCAGGAAAATGCTGTAACAAGAGTTGTTAGAGTGCTATGGGATGACCAGTCTAAGTGTAAACAGCCCATTTTCAGTTGGAGATATGTTCACAAAACAGCCTCTTTTTCTTTTTTCTGGCTAGAGTTCACTTTAATGTAGGCTATATTATTCATTTCAGCCTTAATTTAAAAAACCAAACCCAAGTACCCCACCATAAACTCCAATCCTATGATCTTTCTCTTTCTTATGAAAATCATAAGCCCAAAGTCAATGCATAAATTATATTTTCTAACAAAGCTTGTTTACTCATGTAAAGAAAGGAGGAGTCATATTATATTATGAAATCATCTCCTGGGCAATATGGTAGAAAAACATAAATTTTATTCTGAACAGGACTGAATAAACATCATTCTTGGTGTAGGAATACAGAAGAATACGTATTAACAAGACAGTACTTGATGACCATTCACTGATCTGTACATTTACGCAGGATATTTTAAAATAAGTAGGGATGTTGCTAATATGAATCTGCCTACTTATTTGGAATAACAAATGTTATCAGTATTTACATGTCTGTTTTTATAATTCAAGGTAGAAAGTTTTCCTATGGATTTATGATTATTTGGATTGGAAAATTTACTCCAAGGGTAATGCAGGAGATGGCTGACAACTTTTTTTTGTTTTTATTTTACTTTGCCTTTTTGATGAACTCTGTGCAGCCCAAGAAATCTAAATGAAATTTCAAAAGAATCTTCTAGATCCAACCATCATATACTAGATGCAGGAATGTCCTTATTTTGTAGAATATACAACAGCAACCTGGAATGCTTAAATGGCTGTAGCTTCATTTTCTCCAGATAATGGAGAATATCCACTACAATGTTAAACGAATGAGTGAGATACTTCCTCATTTTCAGTTCCCCCACCTTCTTCTGCAGGTGAATAGACATTGCTGGGATCTATGGATACAGGGAATGTTGCTTCTGTCTCATTGCAGATCTTTCCCTCATTCCCAGACCCCATGACTACCCTGAATAGTTTGGACCTAGTATTCTGGAAACAAAGATAGCCAGGATGGGAGAACAAGAATGGAAATTTATAGCAGCCTTCCCCAAGACTGGTGGATCTTTTCAGATGCCCATATGCAGTGCTCTGATAACAGCACAGGGTGTCTGCTCAAGCATGGGGTGACCCCTGCCAGATGTGTGCCCACAGAAGGCAAAGGATTGCAGGGCAGCCTTCTGCTGGACAAGGAATTTCCCATCTTGCAGCTATCCCTGGGCTCGTGAGTCAGAACACTGAGCTTTTCTACCTTAAAAGGCAAGACCTGGTATTTTCTTTCCAAGAGATACCTGTCTGCCCTCTTTCCTTATTAGAAAAGCCTGAGAGGGTAAAAGAAGTGCTGACTTCATTACTTGGACCAAAGTCAGTGGGAGTAGAACCAGGCTCCCCCGGGGTTTAGATGAGTGTGGATTTACAACATGTATACTTTGTATACAAAGCATACATTGCTGATTAAAATGCATTGATTGAAAATGAAATACAAGTAACACCACATTTTTTATTCAGTAGCTGTCTGAAAAATCCACACTCGGTTGTAATGCAAATATGTCAAGCTATACAACCTTTCTTTAAAGGTATATGCCTTAAGTAATAAAAGCTAATGCCCTTACAGTACCTTCTAACAATTTGCATATACTGAACCCACCAACCAGAGCAAAAAATATGAGTTGCATAATGAATTGCACACACACAAAAAAGAAGTTATGCAAAATAAACACATCAACTTGCTGAATACTAATTACCTATAAGCAAAATCTGGAGACACTCAGTATGCAGAACCAATCAGTTATTGCAGTGAACACCTGTAACTAATCTCCTCCAGGAAGAAAATTTTCCATTAGCTTTAGTGAATTTATACCCATTATAGAAACCTTGTAGCTAAATAAATATTATTTTAGTTTAATTGGATTAAAAATTAGAAATGCAAATTCTGGAGCACCATGTCTTTCAGTCCTAGTCTCCCTTTTTATGGTAATACCCTTCTAATGGTTTAAGCCTATGAAGAAAAAACACTAAAGATTTTAACTAGCAGCTTTGCAGGGGGGCAGAAAGGAGCAAAGAAGATTTAGTGGTGAAAAGAGCAAATAAATAGGTGCTCCAAGATTAAAAAGAGGGTAGAAGTGCATGCTGAGCTGTTGAAAGACCTCTCTGTGTTTAAAGAAAAATATTGTTTGGTTCTTTCACCAGTGCATGATCAAAATAAGAGGTACAAATTAGTTCATGGCGGCTGAAGCTACAAAACATCATGCAGAGAGCTGTCTTTGGGAACGTTTTAATGAGGAGAAGAGGTCATCAGACTGTGACATTGCTTTTCAGAATTCTTCAAGAACAACACAGACTTCCTGTTCCAAATGTGGTAAAGAATAAAACAACCTTAGTAGTAATCGTACAACTTTTGAACCGTGTTCCTTGGAAATACTGTACCGTGCTCATTTTGTAGCTTTAGTTAGCTATCTCAAAGGAACTCTTCCATATTTTCCATGTGCCCTTATTTCAAAAGTACAGTGAAATGGTAGAGCTTCAACAAGGATTGTATTTATAAAATAAAGTTTTATTCAGTCTTCTAAAGAGATTTTAATGTTTTCATTGCTCTAGGTGAAATGGTACACTGTGGCTCTGTTCATTAACATTTAGCATCAGTGCAGAAATCAAGGATTACCACATACAGTTTGAAAGGACATCCAAAACGACTTTGAAATTAAATTCACTACAATCTTAGTTTTGCAGTATTTCAAATGTGATTTAAAAATGTATAAGTTAAGTTAATGGCATTCCAGGTCAAATATCCCCAGCCCAAGAACAAGTCCCACACAGAATGTCATTATTTAAATTTGTGGCATACTGTACATGCTGACTAGGATTGAAGAAGTCCACTGTAAATTTAATAAATAAGATGTGTACTACAGTGCAGTAATTGGAAAAAAAGATTCCTTAATATTTAGAGAAACTATCAGCAGAGAGAAGATATTAGCAAATTAAATAATTATTCTAAGTTATGGGTGTCATTAGCAGAAATCTCACGACAGGAATGGCTTCAGGATTGCCAATAATTATAGAAATGCAAGTAACTAGTAGATGACAATCATTTTTGCTTCTGATAAACAATTGCTCCTGTGAAAGATGTAAGTATCAAAATCATGATTTCTAAACTTTTTTTTCAAAGGTTTATCACAGTCAGAAAGAATACAAGAATATCACAAGTGCTGTTCATGAATTAGGTGTTATAGTTACTAATTTGGGTAAAAATCGTCTTACCTAGTTATTAAAAATGAAAGAGCTGTATTACAAACCAGCCTTTTTTCTTTTCAGAATAGATGTAATAAAATTTCATTTGCAAAAGCGTCAGCAACAAAAATGGTTGTGTAGATGGACTACTGCTTATGCCATAGAAATTCTATTGTAATTCTTTAATTGCACATTCTTTTAAATTATAATCACTATGTTAAGAGAAGAAAGGATAACATAAACTCTACTGTATGACACTTGTCTCTTCCTTTTCCACTGAATAAAGGGAGAAAATGAATTTGGTGACTGTCTTCTATAATTAGAAAGGGAATCTTTGTCATACTGGTTTCATTCAGCTTTATTCAGGTGTAAAGAGCACTGCCATCTGATGTATGTAATTCTAACCTCAATATTCAAAGTCTACCACAAAAAAAAAAAAAAATATTTGTCTCATTAACAAACATATTTTAGTAATAAGTATTTATTTTATGTCATTAGTCTTACAACTTTAAATATTGTCCTATGAGTCAGTTTACTTAAGCATTTACACTGATGTTATTTTCTGTGGTATAGTTTTCTTCTCTTTCACATGAGGTACTAACTAGGCATTTGGTAATATTTCAGTTGTCTCCTTCACCTATAAAAAAAATCCCAATGCAAATTTTTCCCACAAAGGTTAACAAGTTTGTTGGTTTTCAGTTTAAACCTTTAATCCTGTTTGAATGGTTTGATGTCTCTTTTTCCTTGATTTACCAGATTCTTCTGTTGGTGATTAGGGCCTGGGAGTTTGGGCTAATCTGAGATTTCTCCTTTTCTTGTATTGACATTCTAGTGCCCATTATTCTTCTCTATTTTTTTTTTCCTCTCCAAGAATACCACTGTATTCTATTCAATAACCATTGCTTGCTGAAAGAAGATGTCTTAGATAGCCAATTAGCTGTTATGCATAGAGTTTTTAGCCAGCATGGTAGCAGTATTTGTTACAGGACTGTAAGCAAAGCACTGAAAAGTAAATGTTAAAAAAGAGAGAGGAAGGAAAAGGAGATTCTGAAATTCTGAATTTTGCTTTCAATTATCCCAAAATACATCTACAGGCAGTAACGACAAGTGTAATTTTTGAGAATCAACATGATAGGAGAAAAGAATCTTTGATTCGGTGGATAAGCTATGGTATAGAAGTCCTGGAGCAGTTTTACTAGTAAGTATGCTTTTATAATTAGAGTATCACTGATTCTCTGTCTGAAGAAAAAGTGTTGTAGGGTCCTTTGATAGCAAATGTGGGTAGCTCTTGAAAACTTTTATATAGCTGTCATAAAACAAAACACTACAGAATGTTGCTGAATTAAATGCCATTAAATCCAGTGAGTAACTTCCCTGACTGCAACAGATTTCTACTGATGGAAACAAAATCAAAAGCTGCTCCTTGATGCATAAAGATATAAGATTTGAAAAAAACCCCAGAATTATAGACAATTATAAAATAAATGGGCATAATATAGGAAAATATATGTAGTCGTTGTAATCAGTTTAAAATACCAGTCTTCTATCAAAAATGTTGTTGGGCAATGAAAACAAAATGCATAACAACATGAAACCCATTATTTTAATTTTTTTCATCAACATGAAATGATATTCTTCATTAAATGGCAAACATATCCTCAAAGTAGAATTGATACATAAACTAAAATATCTGTTAGAGTGTATAAACATCATGGCATATGCATATAATTAGTGTGTATCTTTATTGGCTGAACATTTATTTGTATTACAGTTAGTGATTTACCATCTATTAATAAATTTATGGTTTTCATGCATATGTGTGATCATTTTAGCAAAACATATGAACTGTAGTTTGATTTCAGAGTGTCTTCAAAACTATTGGATATTCTTTCATTTGACAAGTGACTTAAGATGTGCTTACGTAAGCACTTTATTTTAAAGTTTTGGAAATATTTTCTAAAATTCATTTCTTCATATAGTTCTTCTATTTTATCAAATATCAATTGTACAGAAAAAACCTTGAAAGTCATATCAAAATTATTTCTGCATCTTCAGTTCATGTGGTTTTGGTTTTCAGTGAATGTCTTTTTTATTTTCAGTAAGCAGAAGTCTGCAGTATTTCTGAAACAGATTTATGTGCCAGTTTGGGCAAAGCATTACAACAGATTTTGAAAAATGAAAGTCAACCCCTGTAATACAGAACAAGTTTCTTGAGAACTTCCTATTCTAGAACATGATGTTTTAAGCATAGCATTTTCTATGAGGATGCCACTTTAAATGTCTACTGGTACTTGAACAGAAATGCCTGTTGGTACAAAGTAACTTCACCCATGTTTTAATATTGTTGGATTGTATCCAGTATACCTCACATCTTATTGGATTATACCTTAAAATTTCACTCAGTGTAAACAGTCCATCCCAGTGAATTACACCTGAGTGGTGTTTAGCAAGCAGATGTATAAATACATCTATGTATATTATTGTGCACTGCATTGAACAGCATACTGTGTTATCATGCTGTGCATGACTTATGATCTCGTCAGGACTTAAGAAAGGTATTTTTATGAACATGAGACATACAGAAGGACAGTCTAGGTGCCGTATGCTGCTATGGAAGTGATCTGGCAAATGGTTAGTTCATTATGTTAAGAAAGCACCAGTATTACCATACTGAGCTGTAAGACATTATGCATTGCTGAGTTACTATTTGTATGAAACATAAACTTAAGGTTAGGTTTCATTGCAATCACCACAGATTACATGGTAATTTAGCAGGAATAGGAATACTGAGCCCTGTATCCTAACCAAATTCCAGATGAATTGGTTAGATTTTACTATTGCAAGAAAACACATCCATGGAGTTTCTCATTTCATAACCTATTGCACAGTGCTGCTGTTCTCTGTAAGAAGCTGTTATATGTCACAGATTGCAACCCTTTTAGAAGGCAGGACTTTGTACATGAATGGGAAAGACTATTTCTAAAATGCATCTATAAAGAAGCCATTAGTTATGGGTACATTGAGACAGGTGAACCAGAAAGATCCTAAATCATAGCCTTATGTAAAGGTAGCAGCTGTAATTAACATAAATAAATCTCAGGACTTCAGTAACCAGTGTTTCTTCTAGTGATATTTATTTTTATATATGCATATATATGTATTTAAACCTTGATGTTTATTTATAGTAGAACAGTGCATTTATAGTACAATATAGACCTAATAATAGTAATTAGGTTTGAGGTCTCTAGAATGCCAAGACAAGAGCACTGCTCTCAGCTTCCGCCAGCAGTGAGCAGTTGGGTGGCATTTAGTCTTCTTGAGTAATTCTTGTCCTCGGGACCCTCTGCATTCCTTCCATGCAGCCCTGCAGGTTCACTCTCAAAGACTGAAAGGTGAAAGAGAACAGGAGAAAATCTTTCAGAAATGTAACAGAAGCAACCTAATAGACAGTCAAAGTTCAGTGAGGCAAGGGCAGCACAGTGCTTGAAGGGACCCTGATATGCGAAGGTAAATGGCCTTCTAGTCTGTTGTAAGATCCAGTAATTTAGGAGGCCAAACTTCCATTTTGTGGCAGTCATGGGAAAATAAACTCTATCCCAGAAGAAGAATAAGGAAACTATCCGAGTAAAAAGTATCAGCCTATTATCTCTGTCAATCCAGCGCAGAAGAATATTACTCAGGAAGAATAATAAGAAAGAAGAGAGAGACCCAGAGGGAAGGCAAACAGTGGACATATAAAGAATGTACAAGCTCCTCATAACTGATGTTATTAGTCTGATGCTGCCAATTTCATACTCAAACTGGTAGCTGACATGTAGTAACTATGCATCAGTGGTGGAATTTATTAAAGCCTCATCATTAAGATTTAAAATCCTGGTTTTAGGACTCATTTAAATGGTTGTAACTATGGGTAGGCAGAGGCTTTGATCCTCTTTTCCAGCCATTTAAAGTCTCACTCCATCTGTGATTGCTGGTTAGTTGACAGAGAAGTTCTAACTGGTGCCATGAACATACCATATTAATACAACCCAGAATGAGAAGTTAGATGGTGTTTGCTTACATTTCTTTCCAATCTACTGCAGGACACTTGTCCCACCTATATTAAAGTTTCACACATTGTTCTGTTTCTCTTTTTTGCAGACTTGCAGACACATATTCTAGTTTTAAAATTGGGATGTGTGCCTTGTATGTAAACCGTTGTTCGCTCTCCAAGCTTTGAAAATGGGTAATGAGAAACTGTGTATAAGATCCACAATCCCTAAGGCTTTTCAGATACCTAGGGAGGTGCTTTTCTATTCATAAGCCATGACTGTTTGGACATGAGAAAGCAAAAATGAAGCATGTGTAACAAGAGAAGGGTGAAAACATCAGGGTTTTTCTGTTCTTTTTCCTTTAAAGCAGTTTGCTGCATTCACAAAACAATTTGTATAATCTTGTCCAAATTAAAGTTTGGTAGTTTTTGCAGATGTTTTAAGTTTCTAGCAAGGAAGCTGCAAAATTGCATATATCATTTTTATAGCATCGTCGATCAGAGTAGAATTATGAGAGATCAAGTGTCCTGAGAAGCAAGCTTTGAATGCAGGAAGTATATGTTGGCCTCTACTCCATAACATAACTCAGTAGTGTCTGTCCATGTACCTCGCTTGTTTTACCAACACCTACCATGAGGGAAAAGGGATCTTGAACAAACAAGCAAGATATGACAAATAAGTATATTTGTCAGGATAGGGCACCGTTGGAGACTAATACTATACTCGATGCCTGAAGTCGTTATGTTAGAATACAAATTATCCTGAGATTTACAGGAGGAAGTACTTGGGCTGCATTAAAATTTTGGGTTTTTTGAAATATCTGTGTGTTCTGGTGAACTTGACAACAGCAACTAGTGCTTAGATTGTCTAAAATTGTTAACCATTTGATTGTTTCTGAACTATTAACTCTTTGTGTTGAAGGGTTCTCATTCCTGAATGTGGCCCCAGGCAAATTTCTGTGTGCATGTTTCTGTAGAAAAAGCACTATCATTTCTGAGGGGAAGGTTATGGAAAAAAAACCCATTAGGTTAAAACCTCTTAAAGCTCTCTATCTGAAAAGCAATTTTGCTACCATGAGGTGGAGATGGTACTTTACTTTTGCCTGGCAGGCTATTGAGGATCAGAAAGCTTTTATATAAGTAAAATACCCATAATAATAAAAAAATAAAAATCTCAGATTATTAGATTCAGTAGTTGTAGATTGCATATGATCTCTTGGATTTTGTTAAACTATAGCAAAAAAACTCTTGTATCCCTTTGAACACTGCTCCAGCATGTAGTTGCATAGACTAAGGAACAATTTTTGCACAGCTGATCTTTTGCTTGCTGCAGGTCACAAGAAGAAGATCAAAGAGATGCTCCAGCTTCATTTTCAGGACTCCCCTTGGTACAGAGAGAGGGAGATGGAGAACATAGAAGCAGGAAAGTCAGCTATTGAAAAGTTGAGAAATGTCAGGAACTTAAAACTGGCCAGCAGGTATTCACAATGTAGTTTAGGCTGTCTGTTGGAGGAATTTTTGTGCTCTTCATCTTATTTAATATGTAGCAACTGTGCTTCTGGTAGCAGGTCTGCTACACACCTTGTTACGGATTTCTCAGTGGAACTGTAAGAATAACTGGATTCTGCCTTGCTCTCCATTCCTGTGGTTCACTGCGGCCAGGCTAGCCCATGGTCTAGAGCATGATGACCTATTATTTTTTTTTCCTATACAAAGGCCACTCTTAATATATTAGAGTCATCTTTGGGACACCATTGGCATAACTATTCATGTCGTTGGCAGCTTTCGTCAATTCTATATGCCTGTTTATTGAATGCTCTGCTTCCTCTTCCCCTCCTCCCTCAATATTTGGCCTTAAGAGTTTAATACTGGGTATAAAAGCACAACCAGATGTATTCTTCAGAGATGCAGCCCCTAACAACCGGTGTAATTGTACATACTAAAGTATTTTTTTCCTTTTATGCTCTTTTCTGTTTTTCTCGATGTCTCACTCCCTCAAGTTCTGTGAATACAAATATTATCTTCTAAATAAATTCTGGCTCTTCTGAGACTGAAAAAAATTTGGAGAGTTAAGAAGCTTAAACTTCAGCTATGATTCTTAAAAATTTATTTAATGAAATAGCATGGGGGTTTTTTGTATAGTTATTGAACTCAACAGATTCATAACTCTGTTTTAGATACATTTTGCATAAAGGGAGACTGTCAAACTTACCTGGCTGGAAAACATACTCTGTACTGGATGCAGTGTATTTTCATTAGATCATCTGTGAAACTTGAATTTGTTCTTCATACAACCAAAAGACTTTTATTCTAACACAGATCATGGGGAACATTGCATTTTATTGTCTAGTAGGTCCTGAGGCCTGTACTGAAGGGACACCCAAGGGACTGCAGTTTGGGTCAAGAAGCAGCCTGCCCCTGTCCCTGTGGTCTTGGAGCACCCACACCAACATAAGGGGGCCTGTTTCTGGATGAAAGCGGGAACTCCAGAAGGTATCACATCATGCATTTTGATTTTAATGAGATGCTTCTCTGCTAGTGTGTCACTGCTTGCAGTGCAGTGGTGTCTATTGCCTGACTGTGGGAGGGCTGGGAAGGTCGTACATGGTTGGCTTGGACAGTGAAACAACTTCGAGAGGGATCCAGAAACAGATTTTCTGGCAATACACCTAACTTTGATCAAGGTGCAGTTTGACTGTCAGCAAATGTGGACAATATTGTGAGGTAAACTCTGGGAATGGAGATGGAGAGGGCTGTGTGGAGCTTTCCTCACCATGCCACAGGCATTTAACGTAAACTAATCTTGCTGCTTTTCTGAATCAGAGACTTTATAATGTGGTGCCACAAATCTGAAAAGAGAGGTTACTTTTTCCATTTGTTTGGGTTGGACACATTTGTCAGGACAAGAATACTCTTGGCCTGACAGTATTGTGTTTTGATTAAAGGAACTGTGTGTTTAGTTTATATCTTTATTGTTGCTGGTGAAGAGCATTAGTTTCTTTTATGGAGTTGCACAGTTCTTTAAACATGTATCCTTATAGGCTGTATTAATAATGTTCATGTTTTTATATTTTCAACAGAAATAGATGTATCGATTAATGAATTATATAAATACATGAAAATAATAAACTAAATTGAAAAGCTATAACATTCATCTCTGGACATTAGGCTGCTGGCGAAATTTGCTTCCTGCAAATAGCTCTGATGAGCCCCTTCCCAAGGAATGAACTGCCCAACACAGTGGGATCTACCAGCCCTCACACAGAAGAGTTGCCATTCTACTGATAGTTACCACTTTTTCTGGTTTTGGATCTGTGGGCTGGAAACCGAAATCTAAGCATATAAGTAGATCCCTTACAAGTTGAAAAGAAACTTTTCAAATCAAACTACAATGTCAATATTCAGGCTGATCATTTACATCAGCTATAATATTTTTAAAGGGATATCTATACATAATATTCAGCATCCCTAAGGTTTTCATTAACAAAATTGACAGTACTAATCAGCATTTTAATATAGTAATTGGCCATGTGCTATCTTAATTTCTACTTTGAGTGCTGTAAGGCAACATTTCTCAGTTATGAACTGTGGATTGTTGCTAGTCTGTAAATTATCAAGGAATGATTAATGAAATTATTGCAAAATCACCATATATGCAGATGTACAATTGAAGAAAGTAGAGAAAATAAATTTAAAAAAAAAAAAGAAAAAATAAAATGTTGACATTATTAATATCAAGAACTCAGGGAGGGAAAAATAAGAAACTAAAACTCTTGTGAGGTTCTGAACATCTTCCACACTGACAAGTGTTGTGACAGCTGGGGACATCTAGAGCTGGTAATTTGAAGTTCTCTATTAATCATTTTATAGTCTCTGATGTTTATTATTGGGTTAAAATATTCTTTTGAACAAGTTATTGAGATTTTATGTCCCGTAATCCTGAATCTGCCATTGATGCCGAAGGCAGAAAAAGGCACTGGTGTGGCATCGGTTGGAAAATGTGTGTATTTACATGAGTGTGTGTACACATTCAAAAAATACAACCAAAATCGAAGACAACAGTATTGTAGAATACAAGTGGGTATAGGCTATTCCTTATTTAGATAATACTAATAAAGCAACAATATCTAGATATTATACATTGGAAAATAGAAAAAGTAGCTGTTACCATGTGAAAGATTTTGTGATATTATCCTATGTAGTCCTTTCCATGTTCAGCCCAAGCTGCCACATCTTTGTCTCTGCAGGGTTGGGGTTAGTCACCTTTACTGAATTCCCCAAAATAAATAGTTTTGGAAGCATTTAAAGATGTCCTCTTGAGCTGAAATGCCTATTAGTCTTCTGATGTGTTTGTTGTTTGCTGCTAACTGTTAATGCCACAAATCAAGAAACATGTATTTTTAGCTTCTCTGTGCTTCAGTAGTTCCTGTGCAACAATTTTTCTGGCCTTTGAAAGCTATGTGAAAACCTAGTCTCTCTTTTTTTTATGGCACGGAGAATGTGGGACCTGCATAGCTTGGTAAGGATCTTCAGGTCTGTAAAAAATATTCATTTTAGAAGAGAAGCCTAATGATTTTCTTGTCCTACCTTTAATGTGACCATTAAGCTTTAATGTAACTGTTAAAGCTTAATGAAATTTATGGCAACTGAGTACCTGAAGGATTTTCAGTAGCTGTTAGGTTATATGAATGTCTTCCGTAAGGCTAGTGCTGTTGTGATGCAGTGGGGCCTTATACAGTTGGCTGATCGTTAAAGGTATTGATGGTGTACACTGCACAGGAAGCAATCTCATCTCCCCAGAGATGTTCTTCTCTCCTAAGGATGTAATGATTGAACATAGTGATCGCACCAGGCATCTTTCTGGCTCAGTACCCTGCCTTCAGCAGTTAGTAGCAGTAGATGCCTAGATAAGAGTCAAAGGACATCTCTAGAAAGCTATCATACTTTTCCAGGAAAAAAATCCTAGCTTCAAACAATCTGTGGCTCGGGTAGTTCCTGAGCCAGAGATGTGGTGTTTTTGTACTTTATAGCCCGTGATGTTTTTCCATTAGTAAACCCAATGACTTTTCAAACCAATGTAACCTTTTCCTCTTCATGTAATTCTCTCTCAAAAAGTGCCACAGTTTAGACAAAAGTGAAAATGTTTTCCTTTTGTTTGTTCTGAGCTTGTCCTGTGGTCATTTCATCATGGACATGGCAGTTCTAATTCTTAACTAATGAAAAATTTGAAGTGTTTCCACTTTCCTCAGTCCATACATGTTTTACACATACCTGTATCCCATCTTGCCTGAAGTACCTTTTCTCCTGGATGGAGAATTTTGTCTGTTTACTTTATCCTCATGAAGTCATGGCATATCTTCAACCACAGTTGCTCTTTTTAGCACCTTTCCATTTATGCAGCATTGTTTTTACACAGATAGACAAGAAGGATACAATATTTAAGGTATGGATTAACTGAACTTAATCCATGATGTTACCTTGTTTTCTATGTAGTTTGTTTCTAGTATTGCTTCTGCTAGTTTGACTGCCATTGACCATTGGATTTGTCATCTTAGAGAACTTTTTAGCTTCAAAACCCTTTCCTAAGTGATAACAAGAAGTTCCATTAGAGCCTCTGCTATGCATAAAGTTAAAAAATATTCTCCCAAGTATATGACATAATTTTTGCTGACAGTAAATTTCATCTGCCATTTTTTAACTGTTCAGTCAATGTCAGGCGACCCTTCAGTTATACTATGTTCAATAACCAGCGAATTTTGTTACTTTTCTCTCTACAGTTTTTAGAGACTATTTCTAAACACGTGGAACATCCAGTGATACCTATGGGATTTTTCTAAGGGCAAAAAGGAGTCTAGATAGATTGGAACAATGAGAAATCGTTGGTGAGATGAAATTTAACAAGTTGAAATGCCAGATTCTGCAACTAGCGTAGAGTAATGTAGAGATTGGGAGAGGAGTGGCTGGGGAGCAGCGCTGCAGAAAGGGGTCTGGGGATGCTGGTTGGCAGCAGTCTCAATAGCAGCCAGCAGCAGTGTGCCCTGGCAGCTGAGAGGGCAAAACACATGCTGGGGTGCATCAATCACTAACCTGTCAAAAGAAGTGATTATCCTGCTGTATGCAACATTGGTGCATTGGTGAGGCCTCACTCTGAGCACTGTGTGCGGTTCTGGAGCTGGCCCGCAATTTAAGATGTGAAGGTCCTTGAGTCATCCAGAGATGGGCAACAAAGCTGGTGAAAAGGCCAGAAGGAATGTCCTACACCACCTCCTTCTTGCCTTCGTAACAAGAAACCCTAACTGTAATTAGGGTATTGAATTTTCCTGAGTACTTTCAAATCAAATAGTTTTCTTTGGTTCCAGGTTATTTCTTGAACATTACTTTCTAGTGCTGCCAAAGAAAGACTGGAAACAGCATAGATGAACAGCAATGAAGTTTTTGGTAGTAGCTTTCCTTCAAAAACTTCTTTCTGTGTGAATGGTAACCAAGAAAAAAAAAGTTTGTACATGAAATCCTGCTACTGTCTTACCTTTGAGACCTGCATTTTCAAAAGGTTGATGGCAGGGGACTGTACTTTTTCTTTTGCTGCTACTCTAGCCTGATCCGTCTGTAGTAATGACCTCTACATGTACTTTGCCTTTCAATGTCTTAAAATTTAGTTTTCTGTGCAGTCATTCACACTGAACCCTGAAAATAAGATACATATATGTATTTATAACAATAAAAGAGAAAGATATTCTTGGCTGTTATGGGCTTCTGATATTTTATTAGCCAAGTCTGCATTCACCCTCACCCTTACAGGTCTCCCTGTGGTAGCTCTGGGCTCTGCTGGTCTTGAAGACAAATGATGGAAACATCTGAGTTAGAACCTTTCAGAATCAAAGAAGATTGAGAGGGAATAGGCTTGCTAGGTCATTTTGTCCATCCCCTGCCAATACAGGATCATAACCTGCTGTACAATAACTTCACTAATGTTTTGCCAAGTCTCAATTTAAATGAATCAAATGATAGGGATTATACTACTTTCTTTGGGACAATATATCCCTGCTGCTTCATATTATCTATGAAGAATTGTTATGATATTCTACTTAATATTCCTAATATCACCGTAATTACAAGAATTACCTATTTTCTTCTTGTATTAATTATGTCTTTCATATTTTTCATATATATCATGTTAAAAGTGCTGTATTTTTCCTGCAATTCTTTCCAGCATTCTTCATAACTCCGCTCCTAAGTCCCTTATTTATGCTTCCTGTTTACCTTCATTTGAATTCTTTCCACTTTTTTCTTCTTTCTGGTATAGGGTGCTCAAAAAGATATGTATTTCTCATTAGATTATTCTAAGTGTGAATTTCAGGTGTTAATGTTCTGCAGCAAGACTTTTGCCTGCATCATAACGTGATGCGTCTAGATATGTAATTCCAAATCTCCCGGGCGTCGGCCCTTATAGCTTAATGCAGCTCTCTGACCAGTTCTCATTTTTGTCTTTTATTGTACCAATATACCTTTTACACACTGCTGAAATTCTATTTCAAGGAATCATCCTTCCAATTCTCAGGTAAGTCCACATGTTCATTATCTACATCATTTAACATTCTAACTCATCCTATTTACTTCCCTATGCCCTTTTGTAAAATGTAACACTGTAAACCTTTTTTTTTAAGAATGTATGTATTTTGCATTTTACTCAAAGTGGAAATAATAATAATAAAAAAGATGGACTTTGGGTTACATAAACTGTATTGTATTTTAAAAAATCAATTTAATCTTTTCTGAAGCTGCAATGTCTAAACTGCTATTAACATAAATATAAATTTGTTGATTTGCATTGCCACAGACCAGAGTTAAGGTTCTTTGGATAAGCTCATTGGGTATTTTCAAACCAGTATATATTTACCTGTCATTTAAGCATAACCTTTTGATGGATGGAACACTTGGTGGATAAAGAATTGGCTGGATGGTCACAGTCAGAGACTTGTGATCAACAGCTCAATGTCCAATTGGAGACCAGTGGCAGGTGTCATTCCTCAGGGGTCAGTATTAAGACCTGCACTGTTAGTGACATGAACAGTGGGATTGATGCACACTCAGCAAGTTTGCCAATGACACCAAGCTGGGTGGTTCAGTCGACATGCTGGAGGGAAGGAATGACATGTAGAGGGACCTTGACATGCTTAATAGGTGAGCCAATGCAAACCTCATGAAGTTCAACAAGGCCAAGTGCAAAGTCATGCACCTGGGTCAGGACAATCCCCTTGAGGAGAAAGACTTGGGAATGTTGGTTGATGAAACTCAACATGACCCAGCAGTGTGCACTCACAGCCCAGAAAGCCAACCATATGTTGGGCTACACCAAAAGAAGCGTGACCAGCAGGTCAATGGAGGTGATTCTCCTCCTCTACTCTACTCTGGTGAGACCCCACATGCAGTACTTCATTTAGCTCAGGGCCCCCAACATAAGAAGGATGTGAACCTGCTGGAATGAGTCCAGAGGAGGGCTATGAAGATACTCAGGGGGCTGGAGCACCTCTCCTATGAAGACAGGCTGAGGAAGTTCGGCTTCTTCAGCCTGGGGAAAAGAAGGCTCCAGGGAAACCTTCTAGCAGCCTTCCAGTCCTTGAAGGGGATCTACAAGAAATCTGGATAGGGCCCTTTTTACAAGAGCCTGTACGGATAGGACAAGAGAGAATGGCTTTAAACTGAGAAAAGGCAGATTTAGATTAGATATAAGGAAGAAATTCTTTACTATGAGGGTAGTGAAACACTGGAGAAGTTGCCCAGAGAAGCTGCAGATCCCCACCTCTGCAAATGTTCAAGGCCAGGTTGGATGCGACTTGGAGCAACCTGGTTTAGTGGAGTGTGTTCCCGCCATTGACAGGGGGTTGAAACTACATGATCTTCAAGGTTTCTTCTAACCCAAATCATTCTATGGTTCTATGATTCCATGATTCTACGACATAAGATTGATTTCAGTTTAAAAATATTAATTTAACTCTACTATTTTAAAATTTCTGACGTAGATGAAACTTTTATAAAGGGAAATGTGCTTGATGTTTCTGTATGTCTTTTAGACATAACATTTGTGTACATGACTGTCCTCCTCCTCCCCCACTATTATAACTAAGGGATAATAAGTATGCATTCCTTTAAAAACACAGATTCTTTCACTGTCAAAAGTTGCTCTCGGCAAAAAGTTGGCAAGCAAAGAGTTAACAAAAAGGTCAATGAAATGTGAAGAAATCTGGTCTCCGATGTATACAAAAATAATATTTGTGGTTTTAGATGTCTTTTATGTTTCTATTGATCAAAAATAGATTTTTTTTTGATTGAACATTTTCAGCCTTCCATTGACTGAAATGGATGACTGCCTTAGGGCATTTCTGAAAGGGGAAAGCTAAAAGAAAAATTACTAAATTCCTTTGTTCAGAACTGTTGCTCTGCATATCCAGTAAATTTTTAATACAAAGACATAACAGTTGATGGGGAGTTTTGCTTTCAAAAGGACTGCAAGACTAGGTTCTTAGTATGCAAGTGTGACCACCAAATAGGGATGATAAGACTGAAGTGATCAGGAAGGGGCAGTTACAGCCTTCTTCTTACTTTTCATATTTCAGAATTTTGCAGGTATTCATATTGGAGTAGTTTGGCCAAAACAGGAAAGAAGGCCAGTGAGGGAAGGAAGAGTTCATACTGCAGAACAGCTTGGAAAAAACACTGTTGTCCCACAGTTGAGGTAGCCTGGTGCTCAGACACAAGTACAAGGTCACCTTCCAGGAACATGGAAAGACTTTGCTTTTCGCTGAGCTTTACTATGGAACTGACTATGCAAGTACCTGTAAATCAGGTAATTAATCCAGGCATAATGGATACAAAAGGACTAACCATTTACTCTTTGCAGCTAAGGAGCACATTTCTGGTCTTTATTTTTGAATCAGCACACGAGTTAGCTAAACTGTTCCTCAGCTTTCCCCCTTGCTTGTGTCTATTAGAAGAGGCTGCTGTGAGAAATTGCTGTAGCTTTTGTGATGTATTACATCAGAGCCTTGGCTGAAGATGCTCTTCAGATCCTTGTCCTGACATTTGTTCTGGATGCTCAAGCAGTGCTCTGAGCAGAAATTCAAGGATCAGCATTAGTGGAATAAAATTTAAGAGTGATGTTTATTTTGTAAGCAAAAAGAAGAGATGATATTGGATGGTTAAAACTTATATTTTTATTTAGTTACACCAAGGTAGAGACAAAGTGGTACCAAATGACAGAACAAGAGGCAATAGACACAAACTGAAATGGGGAAAATTTCAGTTCCCCTTCAAGAAAACATTTTTTTACTGTGAGGCTGGTCAAACACTGGCATAGGTTGCTTGGTAAGGTTGTGGAATCTCTGTCCTTGAAGATATTTAAAACTCAACATGGGTCAAAGCATCATGCTGTGGCTGACCCTGCTTTGAGCATGATCCCCAGAGGTCTTTTCCAGCCTTACCCATGATGGCATTCTGTGGTTCAGACAGTTCATTGCAATATACTCTGCTGTGGTCATTAGAGACTCTTGAAAACTTCTTTACTTCTCATATTTTTTTTCTTTTCTTCTTTTTATTTCCCCATAGGAAATCATGCCATTAATAAACAAAGGGTGACTCACATACAGAGTACGACTTCCTTCTATTTGCTTTCTGTTTATCTGATAGTTCTTTCTGCCAGGGCCTGGGCCAAGGAAAATGAGATCTAATATCTCATGCTGTTCATATTACAAAAAGTGCTCACACTGCAGTGAATTAGTGATGGTGTTCAAGCTTCATTGTGTTTCCTGGGGGCAAAGGCAGTATATACCAGTATAAATGTGCTTTTATTTTAAAAGGTTGGAGGCTGATCTTACAAACCCTTTCTAGCATGAGTAATTTTGATATAAAGTTTTCTTCCCCAGAGCTATTCACTTTTGAAAGGGCTACTCTTTGCAGGAACCAATCCTTGCATTGTATGTGGCAGTTTAGAAACTGGACTGTGAAAATATTTCTTCTTCTAAACATAGTATGATAATGTGAATGGTTGTTAACAACACAATTCCTCCAGCAAAGGGGAATGGCTACTGCATACAGAATCAGTTCTACCTTCATTACTTTTCAAGAGGTTATTTAAATATACATCGTGTCTGCTATAGAGGAAACAGGAAACAGAATGTGGAGAAATGAAGGCTTCTGATATCAGCTGTGGTCCTTTTTTTTTTTTTTTTAACTGGCAGTTCCTATTTTCAAGTGTTTGTTTCTACTTTAATGAGGATACCAACTTTCATCCAGCGAGATGTGCGGGTCACTTTGTTAGTGCGCTTGCACACACCAAGGCAATACACCAGCTGGAAATTTTGACTTTTAGCTGAATTATTTTTCCCCAGAAAATGGCTTTCCTTTTGACATATTTTAATGTACTTGCACACTGAGAGGACGAGTGGGTGAACAGAAAACAGACTGTTTTATTAACCCAGCAGTCACCTTTGAGATTCATACATGTCCACTTTTTTCTCGCCTTTGTACCTAATCCCAAGAGACTGGTACCTGGCTTCCCTTGGAATAACAAAGTCAGTCACAAACCTCCAAACATGATTGTTAACTGAATGCCAACTGTTTCTTTTCATCCTTTTTTTATTTTTTCCAGCAGCGCGTTAGGGATTGTGTCCTTATGGGTGCCCTGTAACCATAACATTAATTTGGTTTTATATATGAGGATTTTTATTTTTTTCAGTAGTAGAGGTACATTGTGCAAGAAATTAAATTGCTGCTTCTATTTTGTGTGTGTGTTTTATAGTGATTTTTTCAGCTCTGCTAATAGTGGAAAGGGAAGAAATAAAGCAATGCTGCAGGCACTGACTGGACTACAGTTTCAGCTCAGAGGAAAGCTACAGGATCAAAAGTGGACAGACAAGCACCCTCGAGAAGAAGCACATGCACATTATTCACAGTGTCGTATGCCAGTTTCACAGTATCCTGAGTTCAATGGATTTTTTCCGGTGGGAACACACTTTTCATCAGACAAAGCTCCAGCAATCTCAGAGGTACCTGTATTACCAACAGATATTTACAAAGCAGATTTCTGAATGCTGTGCTATCTGCAGAAAGGTATTCTTAATTGTAACATAATTAGCTCATTTCAAAGTGCATGTAAATGAAATCCAGGAGGGAGGTGAAGGGTGAAGCTGATGGAATTAACATGTTCTAAAAAACACGTAGTGCTCAAGGAAGCAAATGCTGGGTCATTAACTAACTAGGTCTTGTCCCCATGCTGCCTCAGAAAATGCTCCTTGAGTCATTAATCTTAAGATCAACTCTTTAATGATCTAGGGCAGACAACTTAGATTCCATCTTCCTGTTGGATAGTGGAATGTCTCTGGAGTTTTCTTTCCACATCATGCTGTATTTCCAGGCAGCAAACAGGCTGAGGTCCAGTGGGAGGGGAGCAGGAACAGGACCCAGGACTTCCATGTTTTCTCCCTTACCCCATGGTAAGGTAGGCAGCTTCTCAGGATGTGGGGAGAGAGGATGCTGCCTCCTGGTAAATCTGCATCCAGCAGATGTGGTTCTGGCATCAGCCGTTTGGGAATACACTTTTTCTCTGCATGGCTGTTGACAGCCTGGGGCAGTCCCGGGCTGTGGTCTGGTGTCCGAGCTCCAAGGATGAGTGGTAGGGAAGTGGTTTGGTAGAGTGACCATGGTGTCAGAGGCTGCCCACTCCTTGGCCTCAGCAGGGTGTGTGGAGGGGTGCAGAGCTGCAGCATGTCACAAGAACGAATGCTTAAAACCTATCACTGAGCAGGTCAAATGACTCCACCATATTTCTCTCCATTCGAATGGGAAGTAACTGTGGTATTTCAGATACCACGTGGTGGCAGCTGTTGATAAAGCGTGATACTAGTTTGGTTTTCACTTTCAAAACTCAGGAATGATTAATTTCAGTGAGTGGAGCATCCAGGTAGCCCTTTCAGAGATGTTACATCAGGAATGTTTTGCTAGCTTGGTATCTGATGCAGTGACCCTTTCTTTTTCATTTAACACTGGGAAGGTAAATAAAAAGATAAGCAGAGATTCAGCTACTTTCCAAACTCTGAATCCAACAATGAATATTTTAAACCTTTCCTTGACTGCCAATAAACTTTCCCTCCAGTTCTTGCCCCTCCCTTTCTCTTCTATGTCCCTCCCCCTTCCTCTTCCTCCAGTATTCCTCAGTGTAGCCTGGGGAAAAGAAGTTGAAGAAAAACTTTAAATTGTTTATTTATTCCTTACAGTTTTTCTGCCCCTGTGGACATTTGTCTGCCAGTCTGGCTAATGTGCTGTAATGAATCTGCACTCTGCTGTACACACACTTATTATCCTATCAATCAGTGAGAAGCAATGCTGAGTATGGTGAGTGGTAGCAAGCATTCGGAGTGGTCAGTACTCCAGTGCACTACAGTGGCTGCTTTAATTGGGGGAACATAAACGAAGCAGCGTGTGGCTGGCACCATGTCTTCTTGCCTATCTCCCTGCTTTGGCAAACTGACCCTCTCTGCTTCAGCTTTCAGGACAGTGCTAATCTTGTTTTGGCTCCTGCCGGAAGGCAAGTCCCTCTAAGCCCCTGTGGAGTCTCTGGGTTAACTGGGGCAGGTGGAGCTGCTGGAGGAGCTGGCTTACAGAGGTTAGCAGGTGATCAAATGGTGCTGAAGAGCCTGTGGGATAGCACTTCTTAGCAGGTTAGGAATTACAAGGAAAAGAGAAGTGGGAAAAGGTGGAGGAAAAGTAAGGAGTGGGCTGAGGAAAAGTAGAGCATGGTGGGAATGGGAAGTAGAAATGGTGACAGAAATAGGAGATAGGGAAACTGGAAGGACTGAGGAAAAATGGTGAGAAACTAAATAAGAGGAGCGAAGAAAAAAAAATAATGACAGAAAAGATGTGGAAAGTCATATGTTACCACAGAGAAATACTAGAAGCAGAAAAAAAATAGATAAAACTAAAATTATTCCTGACAGGAAGCCACATCTCCAAAAGATCTCAAAGAAGATCAGGTCACCAGAAGAATTTTTCAAAGGCAGGTTTCAGGTTTTAGACAAGAAATCATGCCAAATCCATAATTACACAGCAGTGTTTTTAGTTACATTCCTGTAGACAGGTTGGCTTTTAGACATGATTTTTTTTCACCCCTAACAGTGGGCTGATAGCACACTGTTAAGCACTGACTGTCATTGCTCTGTAGCGGCTTATGATGGAGTAAATTTTGTACTAGAGGCTTCACAATGAAGCCAATCTGTCCTTTGCTGGCTGACTGGAAGGAGAAAAGGAATTTGTTGGGAAGAATAGAAGAATTATGAAACTCTGAGGGTTTATGAAGTATAAGGTGGGAACTTGAGGTTAACAGCATGTAAGGACAGACCTTTCTGAGTCTCACATTTTCTTTGCATGCACAGAAGTTCTGGTGTTGATAAGTGTAGCACATTTGCATGGCAGTGAAATAGAAAAAATCTTAAATAAGTTTTTAATTTCCCAGAGCGAGCACTAATGAGGAATTGATCTTGAGTAAAGAATTACCATAAAATACCATAGAGAAAATCATCTTTGAGATCAAGGATTTGGAAATGTAGCAAGAAAGGGTTAGTTTGGTATTTTAAAAAAACAGCAGCAAAGGACTAAGAAAGAAAGTTCAAAGTCTAAGGCCTCATGCTGAGGCCTCTTTTTGTGACACAAAACCTGGATTCAAATTAATTTCTATGTTGATCAAGGACAGACACCTATACTCTCCAGGAGAGCAGATTAAACTACAAAAATGCCAGATGCAGTAAAAGAGCTATCAATTTTTCTCATACAGTATTTGTAAACCCTATAAACTAAGAAACTTTGGCTTTAGTAAACATCTGGATTGAAGATTTTGAGGGAAAATCCAGAGGAAAGTAGGATGCCATTTGTAACTCAAAAACTGACTTCTGCTCTTGAATAAATGCTTGATGAGGTGTAGGGCAACATGCAGTGAGAAATGCCATCCTTCAGTGAACAAAGGCCAGGTTCCTACTTTCCATGTTTGCACTCTAGTGCCCTTTTCTCAAGACTGTTCCAGTATTTTAGTCAAAGTTCAGCTTAGATAATGCCTAAGGACACCCTTTGAAGGAAAATTTGTTTTCTGTAGGAGTGAGTTTTATCAAATTTTAGTTTTGGTGGAAATTTTAGTGTCCTTTATTCTTCAAGCAATTAAACAAAACTAATTATTTAGCATTTCAATTTGCCAATTTTCTTGTTCCCTCTCTCGTCTTTTAATGAGTACATTTGAGTGGAGGTTATGTGACTAATATGTATTTCTTCTCCAGTCTCTCCTTTCAACATGGCATGCCTCTCTGTTGTCAGTGATAGACTGTGTGTTTGAAAGTTCAGAATTCTGCATGTCCTTTGTTAAAAACTATTGACAACCTTTAGGTAAAAAAGCACAATATAATATTACAGTAATTATCATTGCTAAACCCAGAAATAATAATTAAAATAAAAATATTCAAAGCAAGATATATTCCCTGATGAGAAGGTGTTATGACTGGAAGAACTCTGTTGTTATGGCAGGATTTTAAAGGAGTTAACAGATTATTCATCACAAGTAGCAAAATAATGGCTGATAAGGGACTTAACAAAGAATGAAAGAAAGTAATGTGGCTTATGGAAAACTGATTTTGTCAAACTGATTTTGTATCTGTTTTGATCTGATTTCAAGTTTGATTGATAGAGATAAGATTGTTAGTATAGTATAGTTAGACTTCAAGATGTTCAATTAGTACTCATGGCAAATTAAATTTCCATGCAATAACTGGATTATTAAACTAAATAACTGACAAATGTGAAAATGGATTTGGAAATGCCAATTGCAATGTAGTCTTTTGGAGTAGTACAAGAATGAGTTCTTGGTCCAGTGCTACATAAATATATTATCAACTATGTTGAATATATTCTTATATATATTATCCAGTACTGAAAACAATTTACATGTCCTTTGCTGAAGCAGTGGAAAAGAGTGCAGAAGAATGCCATTAGTATAGAATAACATGGACTTTCCAAACTGACAGTGTTTTCAGTGAAGACCTTTTTCCTAATATCCAATCTCAACCTCCCCTGGCACAACTTGAGGCCACTTTCTATTGTCCTTTTGGACTTCCCTTTATCCTGGGAACCTGCAATTTTGTCAAAGACTTTGGAGTCAGAGACCTTGATCAACTGGAAAATGAGCTGTCAGAGCAAAACTGTAGCAAAATAATTAATCAAATTCATATATCTAAACAATTATATAAATAAATAAATAGTCCTTGACTTGGACCAGGGATACTGGCTTTACCTGTGTATTTGGGGCTGTTCTGACCATTACTGGATGCTGTGTCCATTCAGATCTCCAAGGATCCAGCAGAAAACTACTAAGAAGGTAAGGACTAGACAGAGAGTCCAGCAAATTACTAAAGTATAAAAAGATCTAAATTATAATGAAAAATTTGGGGAATGCTATCTGTTAAACTAATGTAAAATAGTTTAAAGGCAACCTGCAGAAAATCCACCAACAGCTGTAGAGGTACCAAAACTCTGAGAACAGGCTCTCCAGTATACACAAGGAAGGTATGCAGGGGACAGTGGTTGGAAGCTGAAGCTGGAGTCCCTGGATAAGAATCTTTTCACCTGGTTTCTGGCACCTGCAAGGTAAGTATTTGAAAAATATTTTCCCATAGCTTTCAGTGAGGGCAGAGTGATGCTTGCCTGCGTATAATGGGAAAAGCTCTGCATAATAGTCTGCCTGTTAACCAGTTTAAAATCCCCATCCTGATACAGTCTTCTGTATGAGTGTCTAGGAAGAATAATACTGTTGTAGTGACCTGGGACACTGAGGAAGCTTGGAGATAAGCTTCTCACAAACATGTCCATAAATGGCTACATTTCTCCTGGAAAGTTTTTTTTTTAAAGCTGCTAGGGTTTAATTTTAATACTTAGTCATTTAGAACCTTTCTGCAGGCAAATTCTATATTTAAAACCAAAACAGGTCCAGTCCAGACATTGCTAGGAGTGAAATCATTGAAATCATGTTTTTTTTAAAGTATTCTGAAAGACAAAAATATTTGTTCCACTAGGAAGTCTTGCCTGCCTTATGTTTCCCATGTAGGCAGTCTCATTTTCCCAGTGTCTGCTACACTGACTCTTTCCAGTTCCTTTTCCGATGTCTTCTGTTGGTTGCAGTGACTCCCACATTTTATACAGCAATGCAAACAGTTCTAAAGCATTTGGTTTTTTGGTGGATAGGCACATAATTTGCTAGATATTTGACAGATTAGGAGACAGTAAGAAAGGGAGAACAGAACAGCAGTGTCTTACTACTCCCACAAAAATATACCATTTGAAAGCACGAAGATGCACTATATATCCAAAAAGATCCTTTTTGGATCCAGGAATGTTTCTTCTCTGCCTCTGTAGGATCTGTAACACCATCTTAGGGCTTTGCTTCAGACCACAACTTCTGTGTAAATGACATTAGCAGCACACAGGAATATAAGAATGCTTAAATTAGATCAGCTGTACATATAGCTCAATAATCTGTTCCAGAATGCCTTCCTTGGGATATCCTCCCTCTCTGAAACAAGTGTCTAAATCTAGATGTAGTGAACTTTTGTAAGCAGTGGGGCAAGCAGGCCCTTTTAAGATCGAATTTATGTGGCTTATCTTAGGTGTTTACTTTCAAGGAAGGTGGATTGCACTCTCAAAGTACCTTTTTTTCCCCTGTTGACTGAAAAGGTCTAGATAATTATCTTGGATGTAGGCATCTTCATTTTCTCATGCACAAATGAATTCCTCATACAGTCAAATGAATTCCACCTCTATGTATTTTGCTTTAAAATTAGCTCATGAGCTGATGATGGAGGGTTAAAATTTAATTTTCTGTCAAATTACCACAAGTGAAGTAATT
Organism: Nestor notabilis; assembly: GCF_000696875.1. NCBI lineage: Eukaryota > Metazoa > Chordata > Aves > Psittaciformes > Psittacidae > Nestor > Nestor notabilis. Next base: position 32,668 of record NW_009909710.1, on the reverse strand, counting down.
GCAGTTATTATGCTTCTTAAGTCTTCCTGAACTGTTTGCTGAAGCATCTTCTGAAAACACAGCTATCTGTGTGTTTGTTGAAGTCACAGAGATTTTTTTCATGGCAGTTACCTGGAATATGTTACTTTTAATTTCTATGGACTATGTTAGTTTTTTAATGTAATGCATTTAGTGTTATCAATAAAATCCCTATATTTGGTATTGATATTTATATCATGAAAAAGAATATATTGAGAAGAGGAAAGGTGGAAATGAGGTGAAGGGGTTCAGAAATAAGTGGGAAAAGGGAAATGGGAAGGAGAGCAAAATGCGTTTTGGAGGATCTGGGAAGAGGAGGAGCAGAATAGAGACCAAAAGATATGGGTAAGTGGGAAATAGAGAGATCTGTGTAGGATCCTCAGGCTCACTCATTATTTTGTAGACTTTTTATAATATCTCTTCTTTTCTTCTCCTTTTCAAACTTCACAGACTTCATCTTTTTAACCTTACAGTGTGCAAAGCCCACGTCTCCATTCTTCCTCCCATATACCTCATCATTTTTTGTCATTTTTTAGACCTTTTTTATTTTTGCTATGTCTATTCTTGCACACACCTCTTCACATCTGAGCACAGCTGTTGACCTACTTCTGTGCGATAATTCCCGTAGCATGGAAATTACTGATGTTGCTTCTACTGAGGAAGATCAGCAGGTCCATCACCTTCATCAGATGAAGAAAGCATTAATGCTGGGTCAAAATTTGATTTTTGACTCAAAATTAGAATCACAGGTAACAATCCTTTAAGGACTCGAAGCTGTCTACTGTTAGGATGGTTCAGCCTAAAGTGCATTGTGATTCTTTGTATGAAGGAGACCGGGAAGTGTGGAAGACATGTCTAAGAAGGAAAATAGTCATGCTTTAACCACAGGATGTCCTGATTTCTTCCCATGTATTCTCAGCTCAGAACCCTGAGCAACAGTGAGCTGTCTGCCCACACTTGTACATTTAAGTATGTCCAGGATATGTCCAGGATATATCCAGGCAGGCATTCTCTCAGGCATTCTTAGAAAAGTTCTTGGCACTGTTTTGGCCTATGCCAACTAGTGTTCACCCTCACTGAGGTTTGGAAGTTACAATGTCCTGGGACAGTTCGTAATTGGCGTTTTCCAAATAGTTGTGTTCTTGTAGTTGGTAAAGTATTTACTGACAAAAATATTGTCTCTTCCATGACTTTGGGCTTCAGTGCACCTTCCATTCCCAAACATGTCAATTTTATGAAGAAAATCATAGCTTGAGAGCATCCTATAAAATTACTTTTTTGACAATCATATGCTGGTCAGTGTAAATTTCAACATGGGCAGTGCAAATAGAGGCAGAACCCATTTACAAAAAGAGATAAGCAAATGTATTTTTATTTCTTTTTTCGTTAACAAATATTAATAGCTCCCAACTGGAATTAACAAAGATTTTGAAATTGTAGAGAACAGTAGTGCAAACACCGCTGGCTCTACCTTGAGGGTGTGCAGGCTTTTCTGGTGTTAATAGAAGGAGGCTCACTTTATTGTCAACTGCAACAGAGAAAATTTATCAGCTCCACAGACTTGCAAAGCAGATCAGCATTTTTTTAAATGAATTAAAAACATAATTCAGAATTAAAAACATAACAGGACTCCCAGCTTCCTCTTGACTTCAGTGGAAAGGTAGGAACCATGATGGGAGTTAGGAGTCAGACAGAAGTCTAGACCTGACTTGACAGTCATACTATTCTTGAAGTGACAAACGGCAGCTAAGCAAGAAATAGTTGAGCTGAAGGGTCACTAGGGAAAAAAAAGCTTTGAAACAGCAGTGCTAGTCTCTATGACAAGGGCTATAGTAATTGAATTTTGAAGAGACCTGACTGTTGGAGATATTAAGTATTATACACTGCATTAGTAATTACGTAACAGATGATATTAATGATTCTTATGCAAGTGTTTGTTAAACCTGTAATTCAGATTTAATGAATAACCAATGGATTTTTTTATAGGAAGGAAACCCACAATTAATATGTGAAATCAATCTTATTTAAAGCAGAAATTCTCTCCCTGAATAGCTGGTGGTATTCAGCTTAAATTAGCATCTGCTGAAATGAGCAGTTGAGTTTCATCTGACGTTTATTAGGACAAATGTATAAAGGCTGTGCTGTGGCAATACCATTTAATTATCAGTGCACTTAGTTGCCACTTTGGATATCAGAATTGTCACTGAATTAAATCAAAAAATAAAAAAAAAGAGGAAGAAACTGTCAGTTGTTATGAGGCCCCACAGAAATAGTTTCCTTTTTAACTGGAAATTGTGCCTGAATTTTATGTTGCTCATAAAAGTGAGAATCTGATGGTATAAACCTGACCCAGACATAACAGGGAAAAAGTAATCATTTTAACAGTGGTTGGTCTACTACTTCTGAGTTCAAACCAACTCTGACTTTTATAAAAAATATGTAAATCACTGGATGCTAGGGGCAAAGTCCCTGTAGTGTTTGTGGTTCCCTTACCTTCCTAGAAAAATCAGGATTATTTGTTTCCTTTTCAACTGCATTAATATATTAAAAGTAAAAAAAAACCAACTTGTGTCCTCATGCATTATTCTGTGAGCCTTAGTTCATTTACTCTGCAGTTTGCATAGATATCCTCAAGCAAATCAGATGTACAAGCTGTCCAACAGTTTGACTCTTATCTCTTATTATAAGAGCTTTCTTATTTTGAAAAATATTCATATAGTTATATTCTTCCAATACACAAATAAACTGGCCATTGCAGTTTGCTCCTCTTCAAAAGCCCTCATTATTTGCTCTTTTTGTTCTCAAATGTTTTCTAAAGATCTTTTCAATCAATTAATGTTATTTATCTGCAATGTAAAGCTGACATAGCAGAGCCAGAAAAAATCCAGCATAGAAATGGGAGTCCATTTAGCTCAAGGCTCTGATCACAAGTGCACTCTGGAAACCTACATTCTGGCAGCTTATACAATGGTTGGTGTTTGGATTAATATAGGAATGCAGATCTACAAGTCCCTTAATCTTCATAAAGAATGACAACCATTTCTAACAGCTGTGGTCTCTGTGTTGTGTGTTCATTCCATCCTTTTCCTCTCCTCACCAAGGTAAGATTTACTGGTTCCAAATCTGTCCAGATAAACTTCTGCAGCCTTTCTTATATGTTGGTCTCTTCTGCAGCTGGACAGATTGGAGAAGGTGATTAGGTGATTCTCTGCTTTATAATGGGGAATTTTAAATTAAACTCTAGAAAGAGGATAGTGAGTTTTTGTGTTGGATATACCAGAGACCTCGGGGCTATATTGTGAAGAGGGAGAATTTTGCTAACCTAGCTGCCATTTGCTAGCCCTGCAATGGGGTAATGCATCTTATACATTCATTCAAAACTATTTTTAACCAAAAAAAAGTTCAATATGTTTAAGTGTTATTAAATATTATCATGTTTCATATGAAAACATATGAAAAAACTTGAAACTTTTCATATGTTTCAAGTTCAGCATGTTTATGTATGTCATAAGTCAGATGATCCAGTTTAATTAAGTGACATGTCTACTTTCTGAGCGGGGCCAGATAGGGTTAGGTTCATTTAAAGCTATATTGCAATTTAATTAGCTTCTGTACATTATTTTCTGAGCAAAGATCTAGGACCTGTGGAGGCCAGCACTTCAAAACTCGGGAAAGTAATACTTTTTCAGAGACAGGACATTAAAAATATCTGCTACATAACCCAGACCAAATCCTTGCAATTTATAGATCAATTGATTTCAGGTTAACTTCTTTTGTTGGAGTGAGAGGCAAAGAGATTGAAATGAATGGAAAATCCAGATAGCCTCTACAGGTAGCTGAAATCAAACTGAAATACGATTGAAATAGTGTCAAGATGTCATGATTTATCTGTGATTACCTGCAGTCCAGCAAAACAACAGAGGCTGAAGCCAATCTGTTTCAAGAGATCACACATTTTTTCCTTATTTTGCAGGTTTGGAGCTGAACAGATCATTTTTTTTGGTACTCTGGGGTGCTGCAATTTGTAACCTATATGAGTTGAGGCATCTCTCTGTATCTTCATGATGGTGTTTCAGCTCCTTTTATTGTCAACCCTGTTTCTCCTAAATCCTTTCTGATTTCTGGCATGTTATGGCCTTGATTACACTGTCTTTCCTCATACAGATTGCTGCTGTACCAACTCCCATGAAATTCTTTTATCAGTGAACTTAAATACAAAGGAGTCTTTGACAGCTCTTCCAAGTAACCAACTTTACCCATGAAAGTACAACTCTTTTGTGGAGCTGTTATCTTTCATAACATCAGGGCCAGATTTTGGAAATAGGCAAAGTTGATGTTCATTTCCAAATCTATGTAGCATCTTCTGGTACTATTTTGAAAAAGGGCATTTAGTAGTTCCCTGGTATTTTTTCCAGAAATGAAGCACATGGTTGTTGTCAACAGAAACATGTGGCAAATCTTGGGCTTGGTTTCTCCACTAGTTTGAAGGAAATAAAAAAAGCTATGTGTGTCACTTCCATCTGTCCTGACTCAAAAACGGTTCTGGATCTCTAGCTACACTTCAGATGTCCTGCTATATGAGTTTTTGATGAGTAAAATATGATGAAAATATTTAATATTTGCCTCTGAGAAAAGAATACAAACAGCTTTTTATAACAGAGGTCAAGCAATTTTTAATTTGGAAAGGAACTTTAGAACATTCCAATTTTATCCCAGAAGTCAAACATACTCCCTAAAATGGAAAGCATTTTCAGTTTGGGGTGTTACATCATACAACATAGAGGCAGATACTAAAAATGCAGTGAAAATGAAGCGATTCATTGCCCATCAAATGCAAACAGAAAGTAAACCACATACAACTCAGCATGAGTAAAGAAACACAAGAACTTTCTTCCACAAATTCAGTCACCTACTGTACAAAGCTGTATTGTAGAACCATGGCACTTTTCACCTGTAAAGGAGCATATTTATCCTTTCTCAGTAGACATGCAAGAATTTGCATCTGTGGGATTGCTTAAATTTCACAAAGCTGAGAACCATACAAATTTGGTAATGGAGAAAAGTGTAACAGAAAGAAATGGTTTTGGTGCTCTTTAAAGAAAAATACCTGTTGCAAATGGCAGCAACTTTTTCTAGTGTTCATAAAGCTAAATGAAGAAAAAGCACTGTTATTCCACAGCCATGATAGTTTTCAAAGCAATGACAACATGCAGAGGTTATCAAGAAAGCAAAAAACCCACAATAAGCCCCACACCTCTAGCATTCCACATTCCACTTTTTTCACCCAGGCTGCATATTTATTTTGAGATTAATTTGGTACATGTAGTGTACATTTGCCAAGGTATTTTTCCTATTTAAATCTTCAGTTCCAAAGCTATGTTTTAATCCTATTACTGCTAATTGAGTGAAGTCTGCAGTCTTTTTGAGTTAGGTGAACTTCAAGTTGTAATTGGTATCAAAGAAAGGCACAATGCAGGAACTGAATATTAATATTTAACTCTTGCCATTTTATTATTTCCACTTGAAAATCACAGCAGCAGTTAAAAGACCTTTTTATGAGTTCACGAGGGTAGTGAATTGGAGAATATGGGATGAGATTTTTCATTCATGCAGCAAGATTAACAAAAATTGCTTTGTAAGAAGTGTAAATGAAATATTATACTGGTGCCCAGTAGCACTGGTTTCAGCTACTGGTCTCTCAGTATTCCCACTATGAAAGTTTGCCTGTAGGTTAAGTAGCTGCACTGTAAAATTTTGCTCAAGGCTAATACAGCATACAAGATTCTAACCCAAGAGCTATTTTGTTTCAAATCTTCCATTTAGCCTTCTGCAGATAACTGGAAAGCATGGCAGTTTTGGGTGATGTTTTGCATTTGAGTACTTTTTTAAATGACTGATTTTAAAGCAGAATGTCTCATAAGATATGCACAGTGGTGGATTAATTGCTTATGACTGCAAATAAGGACAAAGACCACCCAGGACAAAGACCACCCTTTTGCTTTCAGATCCCTAAACAAGTGCATTTGTTTGTACAGTTGTTCAGAGACAAAAATGCTTAATTTGTTCAAAGATCAAAGAAATTAAAAGAAAAATAGCCACTGACTTGGTGGCTTTGGAAATAATTTTTACCGCCTGGATAAAGAATATTTGGAAAATCAGTTAACAAAGAATCTATATACCTTTTATTTTCTCTATTAGCCTGATTTCTTTTCATTGGGAATTAGAGGCTTTTGCTACAATCATACCCATACTGCATATTCATCATTATACCCTTGGGACTGCTAGTCAATGATTTGAGATCTTAATAGAGACTACAACACAGGAATCATTCCAGCAGTACAGTAGTATCAACTACATTTCTCAGAACTGCATCTTGCTGAAATATCAGAAATACAAAATAAAATAGTAACAATAAAAAAGGGTGCCTGAGAGGAAGAAAAAGGATAAGTAATGCTGGAAGTCAGAGTGAACAAGAGAAGAGATCAAAACATAAAAGAAAGCAAAGAAGAGATGAAAAATTAGGCAGAGAGAAAAACACTGAAAGCAATAGAGTGAAAGAGGACATAGCTGGAAATACTGTACATTTGATATGATAAAATGTGTTAATAGTTGCTCATTTTTTTCTGTTTATATTGTTGTCCATCACACAAATATTGCAGATAGTCCAAACAACTTATTTGGCTAAAACGTATAACCAGCAATGGTAGCAAAGATTCAGAGTTCAGAGAGAGCTCGGGTTCCGGAGTGAGATATTTAATTCCTAAACACTTGCTCTGTGCAGTACGATTTCAGACCAAGGTACAGATAACCAAAGCTTTGTCTATTTATACAGAATTTTTCCAGGTTTTATTTAATTTAATTTTAATTAACTTCAGAGTTTGTTGCATTGAACTGCTTTGTAAGGTTGGACTAAACCTGGGGTCCTAGTAATTCTGTGAGGTGCAATAATACAACTAGAGTCATAAACAATTTTTTATGAAGAATGAAGAACAGATCTCAATTGCTATCTAAAGTATATAAGAAGGTCTGTTGGTTTTTTAGTTTTTGCTTACTTGGGTTTTTGTTGTTTTATTTTCTTAAGAATTTTCTTTTGAGAAAACATTATGAAACTATAACTAGATTGGAATCACACGATACATATAAACTTGTAACTTTCCTTAGTTCTGTTACAAATCATGGACATATTTCTAAAGAATGGACTCCATGTTTTCTTCATATTTAAACCAGAAATAACTGCACTGTGTCCTGCCTTTTTAATATCAAAAAAGGTAGGTCACAGTTACATACCAAAGGATGTGAATAGTTAAAAACTGGTTGCATTAGGTCTTGAGATAAGGTATAGCATCTAACACATAGAGAATGAAAAAAATTTGAATATTACCACAACAAACTCCAACTGACTTAGTGAGAATTTTGCCTTTTAAAGTTCAGTGGGACTGAATACAAATAAGCAATGTCATCCATTACTGAAAATAAGGATTTTGTGGTATAAATGATTATATTAATAGTTAAAGACATTTCATGCAGAGTGCTTGAATTGTCATCCAGTTTATTCAAACTCCAAACTTAGTCCTGTCTCTAGATTTTTCTTTTTGTTAGTGAAAATACCAAAAACATTAGAATGCAAACATTCAGTTCATACCTTTTGGGGGTTGAGGTTCATTGCCTCCAGCATCCTTTTCTATCTAATATATGATAAGCAATGTTCCGGCCCCCACTGACGTTTGAACAACATCATATAGATTCTGAAGTTTCAGCCCCCACAGTCTCACAGTGAGGAAGCTGGCACATTTTACAGGTGAAAATTTAAGATGTAGAGACACAAATTCTGCTCCTCACAGTATAAGGCTTGGCTTCTACAAATGCCTAAATAGATCCAGCATTTTAGTCATGTAAATAATCTGTGTCTGGCTAAAGTTAGCTGCCCAAGTCTCCCTCTGTGATGAATGGTAAGATAGGCACCTCTAGAGGGACAAAAAAAAAATAATAAAATCCTGCCTTTATATAATGATTCACTTTCTGGAGGCCCTTTATTGTCCAAAAGACAAACTTTTTCTTAACTTAAACTAGAACACTATCTCTTAGAGATGAATGTCACTTGTGATGAATGCTCAAAATTATCCAGGGACCCATGTTCAGGTAGGAAATTACACCAGGCTCTTTGAAGTCTTTGTGTAGCAGGTAACCACTGGGCCAATCTTGCTCCTCTGGGTGCTGTCCATTGGTAGAAATAGGACAAGATGAACTGGTAAATTTGATGTCTTCCAATATCTAATACAAAGTATTTCATGTTAGATGCTGTGTTATAATTATCTGGAGTATTCAGAATATAAAAAAACTTTTCTACAGTAGCTTTGCAATGAAACAGTTGCAGCTTCCCTGCAGGCTGGCTAGGGATTGCCATCTGCAAACTGAAAGACCTGGGACTAATTCCAAAGCCCACTGAAAACAATTTTACTTTATTGAGTTTCAACTCAGTCTACAAAAGCAGCATTTTTAGGGTTACAAGAAGAATCACTCTGTGTTCAAAAAAACCCCAAAACTCTGAAAACATTTTGAAACCATTCCAGACAGTGATACTTCCAAGAGACTTGGTCTGATCAGACATTCTGTTGATTTGTATTTAAATCATTATTAAAAAAGCATGCTATGGAAGGTATTATTTTGGATCATAGGTAATAAAATTTAAGAGGAATCTAGCTCTTTAAAACCCCATGTCTACATTAATAAAATTGAACACATAGGAAGAAAACCCAAACAAATCTACAAAAGTTTTGTATTCTTATTTGAAATCTTTATACCAAGAGAGGACTCCATGTGTACAGGCCTATTTTAAGCACAGTTTCTACCGAAAGAAGTGCTGATGGCATATCAGAAATGATTCCCTCACTGCTGCGCTACAATTAATGGGCCACTCTTGTGATAACAGCAGTATTGCTTCTAAAAATGTGCTAACCCTCTACAGATAGAAGCCTCTTTCTCTGTTATGCCCATTGATTCAAAAAACAATACTAAAACACTTCTCTGTGGAACATGGGTTTGAAAGAAATGAGTCTTAACTGGAATTTATTCTCAAAAATTACAAAAGAATAAAAAGACAATCTAGTAGAAGAGGTAGGTTCTTGCTAATAATTTTTTCTCCTTATTATTTGGTAGAACCTATTAAATATATATATATCATCCCTCTCCACACATACATATAGCTGCCTAAGGTATCTTGTATATGTATGTGTGAATGTATGGAAGTGTATAGAAAAGTCAGAAGCTGTGAGGGGTAGCCCATTGTTATTCCATTGCATGACACCGTAAATATGCATACAAGAAGTCAATGTGTGCTACGTAAGAGTCTAATCTGGCTATTCCTAATGGATCAGCACCAGTTTCATTACACAAAAAAGGATTCCTTCACACATAGTGCCTGGTAGTCAAATAAACAGCATATGTTGGCTCTTAATGTATTGCAATACAGTATTCACCACATTCATACTTTTATTTAAAACAAGAAAGCTAGTGGCTAGAATTGACACACTGGTTATTGCAGAAGATAGATATACAAAATCAAACCCTAGATCAGATACGCCTAGATCAGATGCTTAGATAAGGCACATTAAGCTGAGATTCTCAAAAAGACCTGCATGACTTAGAAATGTAGTCCCCATGACATCAGTTAATTAATGAGTGACGAATTACGCAGCAAACAGGCAAATATATAATTTTCTTCATTTAACAATACCTAGATCTCTCTCATGTGTCAACAACATTCATGTAGTTAAACTGAACTACACTACCAATTATTTTTTCTACACTTATTTCTCTCACAGTTGGAAGATGAAAGTGGATTTTCTTTATAATTCTATGACTTTCCTTTAAAAAATATTATTAGTCTCTTATGCAGTTTCCTTGCTGTCATTGTTGGCTGTATGCAGCTTTTCAGTTCACTGGCTTTCTTTGCAGCTTTTAAGTTCATCATGCATGTTAGTTCTTTCAGAAAGTATTTCTGAAATACTCACTGAAGAGATAATTTTCCCAGGTGAAGTAATAAATGGTGCCCTTCAAGACTTCAACAGATATAATATAAATATTTAGTTCAATGTGTTTCAGTAAGCAAGTTACTATAAACCCTATTATTAGATATCAGCCAGCAACTAGATCGTACAAGACACTGACAGTATGTTTAAACACATCCTAGTACTTCAGAAACTTAAAAGAATGATTTAAGCTTCCCTTCACCAGCTTGAATTCTATTTTAGTGTAGAGTGATTTGTACCTGATTTTCAAGTTGCTTTTTTGTTGTTTTTTTTTTCCTCCAGTATTTTTAATGTCAGTCTTTTACTGCAAGTTTTTTATTCCTACACATGACCTTGCCTAAAATCTTTTCTACATTTTCTGACTGCTATTTACTACATATTAAAACCACTGAAATTATATTCTCAATCATATCAGTTCTTACCTTTCAGTTAATGTTAACATTAGGGAGTTGTTCCACAAGAATCTTTCACATTATGAAAAAATGCAATGGTTTTTCAAAATAATAATATTTGCTTAAAAAGTATTGTTACTTCTGTATTATCTTATCTTCATATCATTGTAACAATGAGGTCTTGTAGCTTTTCTGAGATTCAAAGGGTACCATGGTGACTGTAAGTTCTCTGAAGTCAGTTGAGAGTTTTGTACTTCGGGTAAAAAAGTCCTTAAATTTCTATCAAATTAGATTCAGTAACTATGTTTGATTTTCATTTCTATAAGGAAGTATACTACAGAACTCTGGTTTTCAGGGATAAAGTCTGTGGTGGTTCTTCAGGTTGTGTTTTATTAAATAAACAAGAAACATTTGAATATGCCTCATAGTGAAGCAGTTTATGGGAAGGCTCAGTTTCAAAGTGTCATCCATCACTTTCCCAAGGCAGCAATATCTGATCATTTGCAGCATAGCTTCCTGAAGAAATGTGGCAATTTTTGGTGACAGTTGCCACCTGTTTGCTTATCATCAAACTTTCTTTCCACCTCAGTAGTTTTTGAACTTTCAGGCCAATTTCAACAGACGTGCCTTGAGGTGACATGGAAATCCACAGGTAGGAAAAAAAAGCATAAATCATACCACAGGGAAGGAAAGCTCTTAATGACTCTGCAGTCATGAGCAAAGGCAGCTGGTGTACATGGGCTCTCGGGTTTACATGGGGGTCTGGCTCAGGAGCCTGTGCTGCAAGCTCCCTTCCCAGGCAGCAGATGTGATCAGCCCTTGGAAGGTGCAGTGCAGTGATCATCAGAATCCAAAACAGGGTAACTGAGAGTCCTGTGAAAGACAATTTGAAGGGAAATATAACACAAATTCATAGGAAACAGCACTGATTTAATTTCACTATTTATAGTCTATCTTTTAATATAAACCATCCAAATTATATTGCGTATATGTAGCAGTGTCATAAGAAAAGGGACAACTGTTACATTTTATTTACCATATTCCTTCAGCTCACACTCATTTTGAGGCTGATGATAGTCTGGTGTCAGGTTGTTCAGGTAGTGTAACGAATCAATGCTTTTCGCTGGTGTGTTGAGTTTTGAACCAGGTTTTGTATTTAGTTGTGATGCTTACAATGTTCCACGTATGAAAATAGACATCCTTTTCCTCCGAAAACTTGAGGTACCTCATTTACTTCATCAGAGTTCTGTGCAATGCAGAAAGTTAATGGAAAATATATAGCAATAATAATAATAAATCCTGTAAATATTATTCAGGCAAAGTTCCTAATCAGTGGCAATAAATTAAAAGCAGAATGGTAGGCTTTTGCAACTGTTTAAATAAAATATACTGCTTATTAGCTAAGAGAGGCAATCTAAAAATAAAATGCAATTGCTGGGGAAAAAGCTCAGTTTCTGAATTGCGTTACTGAAAGAAGAGAGATGTATTAATGTGACTAGTTTCAGAATCATGTAATATTCTCTTTGTATTTATCAGACAGCTAACTTTGGACATCAGCATTTTAAATGAATTTAAGAAGAAGGGTGATGTAATCTTTAATGTATCTTATTTATTTTATTACTGAGAAGATATTTAGTTTGTTTCCACTTTGGAAAAACAGGTGTTTTTAGACTAATGATGCTCTGTTTATACAAGGTTAGGATACTCAGGCTGAAGTCCACCAGGGCAACATAGTTTACATATAGTTAAGAATTTTCTCCAAGCAATTTCGTTGCTGTTTGCACTTTTCTTTAAGTTCAAATGAATTGCTCTTGTAGGGAATCAACCCCTATTTCTGTTCTCTGCTGTATTCCATACCTAGTACAAGTTTAATTTATGTCATGGCTCTTGGAGGTCCTTTAGTAAAGTGTTCTGATTTAGGAGTTAAATATTAATCTGTAAACTGTAATAAGCCTATTCACATATGAATTTCTGATCTTCCTTATCACTCAGGGGGGAAATATTTTACGTTTCATACCACTTTATTTATACAGAAAGGAGTCTAGAAGATGTCCAAACTTAGCTACCACACAGGAGATGGGATTTCTGAAAGACCTCTGCACTGGGCTGCTCCTGTGGAAGTTGTAAGGAATAGCTATTGACCTCAGCGTTAGAGCACTTTCAGAAGCCTCAGCCAAGACTGAAAGAGCTTGTAGTCAGAAGTTATTGGATAATTCTGGTTTCTTCAACCAGATCAGTGTCCCAGTGCGCAAAGCATTATACAGACATAGTGAACTACTTCCTTAAGGGCCTTACAGCTAAAAAGGACTTTATTGACAGAAAGCACATCTTAGACTTCTGAAGTCTTAATGTTGAATCCAGCAACACAGAAAAATGTGGAGAGGATAGCAGTAATCATTCAATGCAGATACTTAAATTGTATATTTTTAAGTGCTTTTGGCAATGCCTTACTTTTCTACACTAAAAAAGTAGTTGGTGCTATGTTCAAAATGAAGAATTGTTCCCTGAAATAAAGAGCTGTTCTCAGCTCAGGGGCTCACTTAAAGAAATGGGGCTGGGGGTTCTGGAAAGTCCTGAAATATTTCTGTAGCAAATCCTCCTTAATAAAAAATAGGACTCTGTGCAAAATACTTTTCATTGGATCCTTCAGTATAAAAAAGCAGTATTTAGAAATTTGGAAAACTGATGTATAGAAATTATCTGGTGCACAGAGTCTTTGAGTTCTCCCCTGTCTTGCCCTAGAGTGGGCAAGATTTGATGTGATTCAGGAGAGTGAGGCATCAATCTGTGTGGTCAGATGCTCCCAGAGCTGGTGATTGTGTGGCAGTGCCTTAAATCAACAGCACATACGTAGTCATGCCAACTGTTTTTCAAGTGAGAGAGGAGAAAGTAGTGGGATAAAGCAACCACCTGCTGAGCTGTGGATAGTCTTCTGTAAACAGCTCTCTGAGGTTAGATCTTTGAGGACTAGAGGTCCTCCTAGCCTCTTCTACCTGGCAAAGGTGGTCCTCAGCACAGTGGCCGATCACACAATATATGGTGGCTTCCCCTCTTGTGTGAGCATTATCAAGGTATTCAGAAATTGGAGGCTGGTTTAGGAATTTGGCATAAATCTCTGCCTCTCTAAGAAATAACTCATTAGTAATATTTGATCTTTTTGAATTTTTAAATTTACAGTAGTACAAGGCCAACTCTGCACCATTCACTCAAGATACTTTTATGCTTAAGAGTTGAATAACATTCTCCTATTTCTATAAACAGTTCTTTGAAGAGAAATTACTTGATACCTGGTTTATCTTAATTATATATTAATGAGACAGAATCTTTATGTTTGGTCTATTTAATAAGGAAAAAGTCAAGTTATGGAGTGTAAAAGATCCATATTTTATGCATGGACACAACTATGCAAAAATAAATGACTTCATAGAATTCTTTGGGTTTTAGTTTTGATGCTAATGTAACTTATGAAACCAAGTTTGAAATGGAATGCTTAATAAGTATAAATTCATTGGTGATGAGGTTTGCATTAGTCCAGTCAAAAGGTCAGTCTAAGAAGCAAGGCCAGAGATTGTAATTTGTTTAGACTAACAGAAATATTTTGCACACCATTCACCTGAAGATGGAGCTTGGGTGGTTCTGAGTATGTACGCTTGTTTCACAGAATGGTGATTAATATCTCTCTGGTCAGATTTTGTATAGGTAAAGAAGCACCATCTCAAGCTTATTTAGAATCTTGTGGCAGAAAAATGAAATCTATGAACAAACTTTCTTTCTTTGATCTTCCTCAACTACCCTATGCTCCTGGGTGTTTTACAAATTCTTATGTAAGACTCCTGTAATTATTAAGCTGTTCTTTTGACTTGGTTGCTTCAAAGATATTGGATTTCTGTTATCTGCAAATGGAGATTAGCAGTCAGATCACCTGAAGTGCTAAAACACTGTTAATTTTTTTAAAACAGATTTATTACAAAATCTCCCCCCACCCCACCCCCCACTCCCCCACCTTGGACTTCAGTATTCGTTTATAACTCATTGCAATATCTGTTTGGTGTAGTTCGAGGATGACATTCACTGGGTAAAATTTTACTTAGCACTCTAATATCTGCAGTACAATGTTATAAACTAACTGGCGTCTCTAAAAAAAAATTACTTAGGTACCTAATATAATGATTTAAAATAATTAGAGCATATTCTCTGTGGCTGCTGTTTTCTGTTTATTTCAGTGACCACTTTCTTAAAGGTCATCATGTCTGTGCATACTGAAACTCAGAGTATTCTCCAAGGACTAAGTTTTACATCTTTTCTTTAGCTTCCAGCTTTTCAGGCACAGCCATTGATTTCACAATTCCCAGCCACATGGCAGTGACTATGAGGACCTAAAATTACTGACATTGTCTACAGTGGAACTACTTAAAAAGTAGGGTATACCTAATTATGAATAAGCATGGTCCTAACTGTGCCCCTTCTGATTCGTGGCCCCAAACTATTGTCCCAAATTCCTAATTTTCAAGGATTGTAGGAGCAGGAGTGTGGGTATCTGTGGAAGCGGATTAAGAAACATAGAATTAGTGTCCAAACCCAGGAAACAGATATCTTTCTGATTCTGGGTGAAAATGAAGAGAGTCAAAAGTGTGCATTTTCTGGAACTGGAAGCCCTTGAACAGTTACTGAGTTTTCAAACAGGAGCCTGGGTTTTGACCTCACAGAACAGAAAGCGTTTATATCCTTTTTTTTTGTATTCACATTATTACAATTTATTCCTTTTTTGTTATGAAATTTTGGACATGGAAATATTCCTAGCACTAATGTCAACAAAAAGAAATGTAATATTTTCCTTTTGTTAACTACAAAACTAGTCCTAGAAATTGTTCCTTAATATATAAAGTGATATCTACCTCTCAATTCAAGAAAGATCCTTTTTGACAAAAATGAGAGTGGGGAGGCGCAGGGAGAGGAAAAATAACGTATTGCAAAATATTTCTTAGTTATACATATGCAATAAAAGTACTAAACACTATCCTTTTAAATAAAGAGACAAGCATGTGGGGTCGCTAAGACCAGTCACCTCCACAAAGAATGAAGAAGACAATTGTAAAACATTATCTTTCCAGTTCACAAATATTATTCAGCCTCTGTTGTACAAGCCTGAGTGAAAACATTTTAGGCAAAGCTTTAAAAGAACCTGGAGGACTGTACAAAAATGCCAAGAATTGGATTAATTGGCGTAATACAAGGTGGCTGGGCACAGTTGGGGAAAGTGTCAGTGTAGGGAGAATCCCCACCAAGTAAGACTGTCTGTGCAATTAGCTATCTGAACTCTAACCCTTCCAGAATAATTAATGAATAACAGAGGGGATCAAGACAAAGACACAAAGTGATTTGGTGGGTGCTAGCAAGTAATACATCAAAGAATGCTGGTAATTGGCCCTGTGGCTTTCATTCTTTGCCCTATTTCTTTCAATTCATTGACTCAAAATAATGGGTTCAGGTTCATTATCAACAGGTTTTAGCTGCAAGAGCACAACACTTCAACAAAGCTATGATTGTAGCAGTGCTGGTGGCTAAGTAAAAAGTTGTAGACTGTAGCACACTCCCTTGAAAGGGAAAGTAGCAGCATAGTCATAGGCTTTGTCTTACATGAAACACTTCGTATTCACGAATTTGCTCTGAGCTTTCTAAGACTTGGTGTTCATTGAGGTTACAATGCTGGAATACAGTTGGTATGGGCAGGTATGTATGACTCTGCTTCAAACCCTATTGTATCAGCAGTATCTATATTCTGTTCCTTCAGCTGTAAGGACTGAAAAAGAATTCTTGACATCATGTGTCACATGTACATGACATTATCTGCATACTAATGGAGACAGTTTAGACACTTTCCTCCTTCCCCCCCCCCCCTACCCCTTGTTTTGGTGGCATTGCAGTAAAAGGAAAAATGCTCATTTTTAATCTGTAAAAATATCTTCCTGATCTGCAGAATTTTACAATTTTACTCGGGGGGGGGAGGGGAAGGGACGATTTTTTTTTTTTGTCCAAAATCAGAAATCGAATCTCCACTCTTCTGTTTTCCTATAGTAAGATGTTGATTTAGCTGACGAGGATGTATTTAGTTAAATAGCTTTTCAGAAAGAATAGTAGAAGCAGCAGAATAATAGAGCAGTCATCTTCAATGAGTGAATGATGTGTACGTTTCCTCTGCTGTTTAATTTTCCCATGATTGTTTTATCCTCTTTACAGGCTATAGCATATGTTGTTTGTTATTTTATTACCGTCACATTAAATACAATTGCATTTACAGTTAGAAACTACCCTCTTGGTTTAGTATTTGAGAAACTTGAGAATTTGTTGAAATTTTAGAAGCATTATGAGGACAAATGGATGTAAAATTATTTTTCTTTGAAGTTAAGAGATGTTATTTGGAATTTGGGCTGATAGCAAACACGCAAAATGCTGTACCTGTTTTAAGCACCAAACTGTGCTCCATATTCTTATGGAAACCAACCTGAAAACTTCCCATTATCTCTGACAAGTTAGGAGGTAGCTGCTGGTGCAATTATTGGCTGTCTAAGTCTTACAGGTCAGATCTCCATTCTGATCTCCATTATATGAGCGTCTTTTTGAAATAGCTTGAACAAAATTTATGCAGAATTTCATTTCAAAAGGACTGTATTTTTTAATTGTGAAATCATAAAGTAAAATCTTGAATAATAAAGTTAGATAAAAAGTTTCTGATACAATTAGTGGTATTTCATTTAATCTGAGTCACGTTTCTGAGAATAACAATTATGTATGAAATAGTCAAATAAAAGCATGATTTAACAGTGTATAAATACAGCCATAAATATGATACGTGTCCAGCAGCCTTCTCCCCACCTTTAAAAGCACTCATACTGTTTGTTTGAAATAATGTTGTCACAGATCTGTGTTCTTTGTTGTTATTTTCTATCATGCAGAAACCTCTATTAAAATACACGTTTTATCTATAATTTTGTCCGTGCCATGGACAAAAGTCTTGCAGTTCTGGAAAAGCTTTATTAGCATATATTCCAAGTTGAATAGTTGCTTTTATAAATTTTAAGTAACACTTCTTGGAATTTGCTAAAAATTTTAAATATTTATAGTAGGACACTGCTTAGCACTGGGAACAGTGCTACAAGCCTAGTGTGACAAAGCTGTTAGAATGCTTTCTTTCCCCTTTTCCTGATTCCAGCTGGTTTTAGTAGAGGTTTTTAGTGTATATCTCAGCATGACTTAGACAATATATGAAACACTCTGAGACAATTTCAGGATTGTTGTTCTTTTAAGTTCAAATTCTAGTACTTATGGAGGCTTTTTATAGCACTGAGGAAGTCTTTTCAACCGTTCATATTGGGGTATGGATGCCATAAATGCATCATCTTCACTGTAATTAATGTTGCAGATGGCAAGCAATGAGTAAACTGTGATTTATTTTAGTCTTGCTACTGTTTTAGGTTGTTAAATATTTAAAAACTATTCGTTTTTGAAGAACTGTACTCACAGTGCCTTCCGTCACAAGTATAATTCAAGATCCTGAGTTAACAAAATATTGGTTGTTCTTGTCCCCGAGGCCAAGTGTTCTCACACTTTTTCAGAAAGTTGCTCCTCTCTTTGTATAATTTTACCTTCAAGTGAATAACAAGACTTTGGCGGAGAAGGAAAATCATTATTAAAAATACACACAGACTTGATCAAAATAACTTTGATGGCTAGAACAGTGAGAATAGACATTGTCTTCCTTTGACAGGTATTTTTTGGTCTGACATTTGTGGGCACTAATATTGATTTAGAAAGCTCTGTGGCTCAATTTTAAATGAAATGTAAAACTTTTTCATTTTCTCACCTATCAACCTCCACAAAAGAGCAGCTGCTTTTGCAGGGAATAGCAGTATTCTCACTTTGGGTATCACAATGCATTTATGATATTGGGCTTATCTAAACAGCTCCCCTTTATATGACTGGGAAAGAAAGCCTATATTCATTTAGGGTTGGAGTTTTGACTGTAGCAGCTGGATACAAATCTGGATCCCAGGCTGGGATTTGGCATCTGGATGCCCTTGAGGGCATCCCTTCCAGCAGGTGCCCCCTGCTTTTCTCCTCTCTCCTGGAAGCGACAATGGTAGAAGGGTATTCCCTGTTCTCCCTCTCCTGCAAGCAGCTATGCCCCTGGCACCCACTCCTCTCCAGAGAAACAGCTGCAAGCTGAACATGCCTGGGCAGTTGCTTGGACCCTTGTTTTCGCAGAAGTTTTCCCAGAAACACACAGGGAGTACATATTTTCTACCCTTGGCGATCAAAATTACTCTTATACCCTAAAAATGGATTAGGTTTGATAACAGAACTAACCACATATGGGAAAGGCAGAGAAAGAGAAGCTGAGAGACAGACCTGTCTCTCAAATGTACTCAGTTCCTGTCTTTTAGTGAGAACAGGAACAACTCCAGGCTTTTAAGGGCGTTTAACAGATGAGAATTAGAATATACCCCATTGCATTGCTTTCTGATAAAAAGCGTGTGAAGGCTGCAAAGGAGAGGGGAGCCTTGGCTGCTGAAGGTCAGTTCCTGTTTCAAAGGCTGACCTCCTTTGAAAAGAGGTCTCTCTGCCTAGTGTTCCCATAGGAAGGGACCAAGGGGCTGGATCCATGCTGGCCTGCGGTCAGGGAAGTGCTGAGCTTCCATTCAAATCACTGTTACCTGAAAAAAAGGCATTTCAGCATACCCTTAGGTGTCTTTGACTAAACACTATATGCTTTGCAAAGCATAGGGTCTTCGTTTGGCTGATACTATGTGCTTGAATATTTCAAAGCCTGTAAACTTTTCAAAATCCAGACTCTTTTTAGACATAAATTTTTATCTTCATTTGATGTGGTTTCATTTGGCCTGTTATCCACTGCACATTGCCTTACCAGGACTACCAGTAAAACATGGACTAACTGGGTTTGGGAAAGAAAATCATATATTTCTAAAATTTTTAGATGCCAGAGAGGGAAAAGCATAGAATAGCAGGAATCAGACTGAAGGAGTATAATGTGTGCTTCTGAGTTTTCTTCCTAAACTGTGTCATATACTAACTTTATTACCAAGCCTCTCAAAGATAGTGATATTTACAAGGGCAAAGCCTTTTGAGATTCTTAGGTGAAAGGTTTATGTAGTGTAGAAATATTACAGTAATAATGTCCATATCTTGGGGAGGGGAGGGAGTTAACCTCTGCTATCAATGTTTACAGGTTGGAGAAAGTGCATTTCATAAACAAAAAGAATAAGGAATTACCGCTGGGACTCAGGGAAAAGGGTGGCAGGATGCTGGAGGGCACAGGAATGCTGAACAAAGAGTTCTGATGAGCTATTTCTGATGGAATGCAGTGAGGTGGAAGCCAAAAACAACAGAAAACACTCCAGGAGAATGTATTAGATATTGGATCTGCTAACATGTCACTGGCCAGCCAAGAAGAGTGTGACTAGTCCACCTCTCCCCTCAGGCCAGGCTTTCCATTTCCATCCCCTTGGCCACCCTGACCTCCATGATGCTTTTATATCACTTGCTAGAATTTTCTCTGGCTGGAGGTCCAGATAGATTTTCTGATGAAAAAAACCCCTAATTTCCGTGAACATTATCTTGTTTGTGGAGCTCTGAATCCATCTCAGCTTTCCAAGTGCCCTGTGGGGAGCTGGGTTCTCCCTGTCTGGAGCAGAGCTCAGGTGAAGACAAATGCTGGTGTATGATTTTATTTTTTTTTAAGTTTTACAATGCCGTGACATTAGCAATGACATCCTCAGCAGCTTTAAGGGAAAGCAGCTCTGTTTCAGTGTCTGGGGTGGACAAAGTCCAAATGTTTTATCTCTGTCTGATGTTTTTTGTCCCTGTATAATGTTTTGACATACTGGACATCTTTCTTGCTAGTGAGATCAGAGGCACTATTAACTCTTTTCAGCATTATCACTAAAAATTGTGAGCTGCTGTTTGAACCTCAGACCCTTTTGGTTTTAGTTTTGTGCAGTGCACAAGTATTTTAGCTTCTTTCAAGTGAAGAATAATTAAAACAGGAAAATACCACGCTAGTTGTAGGTCATCTGTCATTGCTCCTGGATCCCAGTTCTTGCCTCTCATGAAGGGTTAGATGAATCTATTATTCTGACGTTACACAGAGAATGATACAGTGTGAGAGAAAAAGGGTGTTTCCCAAACAGGAATCAGGGATGTAACTCCCACCTTTGAAAGTATTTGAATGTGAAGATTCAAATATGCCCATAGCACTTACAACAGTTATAAAAACTGGGCTTAAAAGAGACAAAATTGCCTCCCTCAAGGCTTTAACATATAGGCATCACTTTAAGAAAGAAAAAAAGGCTTAGGCGACTTAGTATTATTTCAAGTTATTCATAATTTGGAGGAAATCATTGCATTACAAAAGCCTATCCTGATTACAGAACTTTTTAATCTCAGTCTAAGATAAACATGCCTTCAACACTGCATACACCTAAGTTGCCCTTTTAAATACCCTAAACCTTGATCCATATTCAGGGCTTCTTTTCTCAAGTGTCCCTGCTGTGATGAAAGTATCATCTCATCTCGTATTAATTTTGTCTCAGTACACAGAATCTTATTATGCTATAGCTTTTGGGACAGGTTTTCTCATATATTTCAGAGAATTTTAGAGCTGTTAAAGTAATAGCTAAAATTTCCACCTCACTACCAAAAAACATGTTTTGTTTGTGAGAAAAGTGGTGTTACACAAACTTTGCCCTGAGCAATTGTCTTTAACAGCCATCGAAAGTCAAATATAGAACCAAATTTCTAGTAGTTCCTTAAGAGGAGAGAACCTTGTCCCCACCCTTCATGGGAAGGAAAGCAGGATCTGTGAAACCCCTGGGTGCTTGCTTCACTTGACATTACTGACCTCCAGCCAGCCAGTCATGTCTGCCACCAGCAGCATGAATAAGGAGCAAGGGTGAGTACAGGGACAGGCAAGTACCTCCTCCCAGGGATTGTTCTGCTTCTTGGTAGTGGGGACAACCAGGTGGCAGGGTCTAACCTGGGCTCAGGGACAACAGGAGAGGTTGCAGGGCCTTGCAGTGGTGGTGGCAGCCCTGGGGAGAGCTCGACCACCCATCCCTGCTTGGAGGGCAGGACCCCACTTCCCAGCAGGGGTGTGTGACAGCAGCAACTGCATAACACAGCTTAATTGTGTAGTCATTAAGAATCGATTTTAATGCTCGTGTTTTAACTGCCACTGAAGTTGCAGTGTATTTTTGTGGCAGGAACTGGTTGGTTAAAAAGATATTTTCAATGCCATCTGGATTTGGACTGCATTACTATTAAACTATTGTACTTATATAGCCATAGCATTGCACCATAGCTAACCGGGTTTAAGTTAGACCATTAACTTAATAAACTGCTTTCTGAGGACATAAGAAGATTTCATTTCCCTGTTATATAAAATTAAATTTGTTGTACTACATAAAACAGTACATGCTCTTTACTGCTTATTTACACAAAGCTTCTTTTGAGTTCAGTGGAAGTTTTGCTGACAAATTCAGAGCAATACTGTATTTAAATAATATTTACATCACACCCCATTTTTCCATTATGCAGCTTAGCCCTTCCCCCCCCACATTTTATATTTAATTAGGAAATTATTTAAAGAACTATGGGGACTTTAGCAATCATGTCAGTACAAATTTAAGCCCATGTATAGGCATCTATATTCATTCACAATTAAACTCTCCACCAGAAAAAAAACTTGATTCTAAATATAGACAATTTGTCCACAAGGGAAAGGAAAATAAAACCAACTGGTCTAAGGAAAAAGACAATAATGTCCCTCTGTCCCCCAAACCTATAATTACTATTTGGTATCTAAAGAATTTAATCCTACTTGGTCTTTTTGCCTCTGCAGTCATGGAAAAATCTCTCAAATCTGAATGTCCAAAATGTAGTTCAATTTTCAAAGCCTGAAAGTGATTTAAAAACATGGTCTACAATAACGTCAGTGGGGACTGGCATTCTTGAGTCACTGTCATGGTTCTCACAAGAATATCCTGAATGTATAATTTCACATCAAAGTCAATATGCTTCCTGCAATGCTGAGGGGAGCAATTGACTTTTGGAGAGCAATACACAAAGGTATTCTAGTACTACCGTGGCAACTGACAGGACTGAGTACTAATTTAGATGCTTAATTTTAAATCAAGGTTAATGAAAAAATCTATACTTATTTATCCCAGATTGTATTATAAAGCTGCGTGTAGTTAGCTCATCTTTTCTAGGTCATTCTGAAAGTTTGACGTCTGGGCTAAGCCAGTTGTCATTGTGCAGAAGCAAGATCTAACATAGAGCCATCTACCCACCTGTTTTGGACATAATCAGGACACAACTCCCTAATTTCATCCAAAACTTGTGTTCTGGAACCACCATGCATTTGTACTGAAGAAACAGCAAAAAAAGGAAAAAATAGCAACAAGGTTAGTATTGAAGATGTCCTAAGTGCTCCCCAACCTCAATAATGCCCAATATTTTTGCTGAGGGGGAGAAGACAAATGTGACAACCAGTCTTGGGGAATAATGCTTACTAGACACTTAGGTAGTCCACTTCAGGGTAACTGGTTGTGTTGGATGAATGCAGATGTGAGGGTGTACCTAATTGTAAATGCAAAAGTGTTTAAGAAAATGAAGGTGCAAATTCTAAGTTTCTAAACCAGGTCAGTAAAAGGCAAGGTTATCTTTGGGGTGTGATTTTCCCAGGCATGTTGTGTTTTAATCTATCACTCTAAGCTGCTTTACCATTATAGAGTTTTACTGCCAGTGCACAAGACCGTAAAT